>NC_036860.1:39768055-39866283 GCF_002910315.2 Salvelinus sp. IW2-2015 | reverse complement strand
TACTTAGAATCACGGTACTAGGAAAAACTCCATAGAAAGGCAGGAATCTAGGAAGAAAGCTTATGCCTGTGCCGGTTGGAGATTATAAGAGTACATGGCCATTCAAGGCCAGATTGTTTTCAAGATGTTTCAAACGTTCATAGATGACCAGCAGGGTCAAATAATAATCTCAGTGGTTGTAGAGGGTGCAACAAGTCAGTATCTCAGTAGTAAATGTCAGTTGGCTTTTCATAGCGGAGCATTCAGAGGTCGAGAGAGAGGTCGAGAGAGAGGTCGAGAGAGGTCGAGAGAGAGAGAGGTCGAGAGAGAAGGTCGAGAGAGGTCGAGAGAGAGAGAGGTCGAGAGAGAGTCGAGAGAGTCGAGAGAGAGAGAGGTCGAGAGAAGAGGTCGAGAGAGGTCGAGAGGTCGAGGAGGTCGAGAGAGAGAGAGTCGAGAGAGAGAGAAGGTCGAGAGAGAGAGGAGAGAAGAGAGGTCGGAGAGAGAAGAGAGGAGAGAGAGAGAGAGAGAGAGGTCACGATCAGATGAGCTCCTGCATTTTTCAGCATTTTCTTTAAAAAAGATACATTTAGAGTTAGATAAACTTGGATTTTTTGTCAGGAACACATACAGGATGCTACCCTCTACAACATAACCCTCACTTCAAATCAAAACTCGAAACCTACAACCTGATTTTGGACGGAATTACAGAATCACCTGAAAAGTTCACAAATACCAAGGATTAATTATTCTATACAGCAAATTCTCTGGAAAACAACAGAAACCTGAGAACACCACCCAACCTGGAACTGAGTGAGTAATGTTTAGTCTGAAACTATATTCTATTTCCAAAAGCCAAGAAGAATAATACATGACATTACTTTATAAGGACTGAATAGTAACATAACTCTGCCAAGCTTGATACAACTTCATCTAGCACTTAAGTGTCAAGTGAGAGGTGTCAAAGCCCATTAGCCCAACAATGGCAGGAGAGTCGAATAGTCTACCCCAACCAAATGGAGAGGCCTTAGAAGCTGCCTCCCGCTGTTCAGAGGTAATTAAAATACAGTACCCTGTCATTGTAAAGAATGATAAGGCAAGAAAAGATCACAAAATGAAGCTCCTTATGGAAAATCAAGAGACACTTTTTGCTGACTATTACAAAAATGGGAACATCAGCAACCTTATCTTCTACACAAACCATCCAGTGGCATGCACAGTGCTATATTAGCACACTACCCCTTTGTTAAGAGAGGGGGTTAACGAGGGGTGGAAACTCAGGATACTTGACAACGAGGACTCTGAGTCAGCTAATATAAATCTATATAAGTCTGGAACAGTAATGGTACAGGGCAACCACAAACAGTTTCAGCTGGACTTTCACCAAATCAAAGAATTAGCCCAGCAGGAGAAGCTCTCCCTTGATAAAGATACCCCCACCCCAAGCGGGTCAGACCAGACGTCTTCATCATATAACCACACAGACGAGCAACCCTCAGCAGACAGTCAACCTCCCAGTACAGAGTACTTCTCCCTCATTGAAATGAAGGATAAATTCACCCAGCTGGAGGTAAGGCAGGTGGAGCTGGAACAGCAGGTGATCACACTCCAGTCAGCACAGACCCAGACAACAGTCCAGCACAACAACACCCCCTTAACCAGACCTGGAGAGCCGGAGGGGAGAAAGACATATCTGCACTATGGACAGTGGTGAGACAACATCAACAGGAGAAAGAGCAGGAGCAGGAGAAGAACAGAGCACCAGAGGAGAGGATCAGACTACAGGAGGAGAGGAGAGGGGGATGGAGGAGAGGATCAGACTACAGGAGGAGAGGAGAAGGGGATGGAGGAGAGGATCAGACTACAGGAGGAGAGGTTGAGGGGGATGGCATGTGACAGAGAACAACCCACTAGGGAGGTGGCATCCCCACAGAGACGCCAGCAGAACAGCCCACCTCAGCACCCGACAAAAGTCTCGACACCACAGCAGAACAGTCCACACCAGACCCTGGCCATAGAAACACATCACAACAGAACAGACAAAAGAAAAACCCCAAGCCCAGCAGCTCTCACCCCCTCTGAGCACCCCCCCTGTCAGCCACCCTGATAGCCCTCCTGACAACCCCCCCACACCCACTGAGGACAAAACACAAGACACAGATTGTCCTTCTTATGGACTCAAATGGAAATATATAGAAGAAAAAAAACTTTTTCCCAAACACAGTGTGTCTAAACTCTGGTGTCCAAACACCCAGCGCGCCCTAGACCTTCTGTCTGAGGACAAACTAGGCTCACCTAGCCACATAATAATACACACAGGCACAAACGACCTGAGAGCACAGCAGGAAAGGGTGGCCACAGCACTGAAGGGAGTGATCGAAAAAGCTTCTTCTACTTTCCCCAACGCACAAGTGGTTATCTCCACCCTGCTACCACGAAAAGACTTCCACCCTGCTACAATACAGCGGGGTAAACGCAAGCATCTCCCGTGACTGTGCCTCAAAACCAAATGTTTTTCTGGCCACCACTCCCACCCTGGACTTGAACAGCCTCTATGACCAGGTCCACCTCTACAAGGCAGCAGTGCCCACCTTTGCCCGGACTCTAAAGGACATCGCTCTCAAACGCAGCCCCAACACTTCACACAGGAGCAACAGATCAATAGACACCCCACCAAGACCAGCGAGACACCCTCCAAGACCCCCCCTGGACCTACACACCCCCCCCACATCAACCATGCCCACACCCAATTTAGGCCCCTCAGATCAGACCTATGCCACTCCTGCCCACCCCACCCCCGCAAAGAGGGCATCAACATGGAAGTCACACATACACCCAGGTAGTGAGCGGGCAAACAGGCCCAACCCCCACTCTTACACTCGCCCAAGCCAACGGCATGTACCAGATGCTCAGCAGGCTCTGCTCACACTTACTGGCCTGAGGCCAAACCACACGGCCAACAACATTGGACACTTTATGGAACAAAAAGCCTTCACTATATCATCCTGGAATATCCAAGGCCTGAGGTCATCTGCCTTTGGCCTAAAAGAGCAGGAACCCGGACTTCACCAAAGAAATCGGTAATGCAGACATTGTCATCTGCAAGAAACCTGGTACAAGAGGAGACGGACCCACTGGTTGCCCTCTAGGTTTACAGAGAAACTGGTAGTCCATCCACCAAACTACCAGTGTGAAACAGGAAGGGACTCAGGGGGAATGCTAATTTGGTATAGAGCAGACCTAACTCACTCCATTAAACAATCAAAACAGGAACATTTTACATTTGGCTAGAAATTCAAAAGGAAATTATCTTAACAGAGAAAAATGTCCTCCTGTGTGCTACCTTATCCCCCCACTAGAATCCCATACTTTAATGAAGACAGCTTCTCCATCCTGAATGAGGAAATCAATCATTTCCAGGCCCAGGGACATGTATTAGTCTGTGGCGACCTAAATGCCAGAAACTGGACAAGAACCTGACACCCTCAGCACACAGGGGGACAAACACCTACCTGGAGGTGACAGCATTCCCTCC
Organism: Salvelinus sp. IW2-2015; assembly: GCF_002910315.2. NCBI lineage: Eukaryota > Metazoa > Chordata > Actinopteri > Salmoniformes > Salmonidae > Salvelinus > Salvelinus sp. IW2-2015. The sequence goes on along the minus strand of NC_036860.1, from coordinate 39,862,772 downwards.
CCCATATGCCCCCCTAGGCACAACTATGACAACATAACCAACAAAAACGGGTCACAACTCCTGCAGCTCTGTCGCACGCTGGGGTATGTACATAGTCAATGGTAGGCTTCGAGGGGACTCCTATGGTAGGTTCACCTATAGCTCATCTCTTGGCAGTAGCACTGTAGACTACTTTATCACTGACCTCAACCCAGAGTCTCTCAGAGCGTTCACAGTCAGCCCACTGACACCCCTATCAGACCACAGCAAAATCACAGTCTACTTGAACAGAGCAATACTCAATCACGAGGCATCAAAGCCAAAGGAACTGAGTAACATTAAGAAATGCTATAGATGGAAGAATGCAGTTTGGAAATCTACCAAAAAACAATTAGACAACAGCAAATTCAATCCCTTTTAGACAACCTCCTGGGTAAAACGTTCCACTGCAATAGTGAAGGTGTAAACTTGGCAGTAGAAAATCTTAACAGTATATTTGACCTCTCAGCTTCCCTATCAAACCTAAAAATCTCAAATAGAAAACCGAAGAAAATGAACAACAATGACAAATGGTTTGATGACGAATGCAAAAATCTAAGAAATAAATTGAGAAACCTGTCCAACCAAAAACATAGAGACCCGGAAAACCTGAGTCTACGCCTTCACTATGGTGAATCACTAAAACAATACAGAAATACACTACGGAAAAAGAAGGAACAGCACGTCAGAAATCAGCTCAATGTAATTGAAGAATCCATAGACTCTAACCACTTCTGGGAAAATTGGAAAACACTAAACAAACAACAACACGAAGAATTATCTATCCAAAATGGAGATGTATGGGTAAACCACTTCTCCAATCTTTTTGGCTCTTATAACAAAGAATAAAGAGCAAAAAACATATACATGATCAAATACAAATCCTTGAATCAACTATTAAAGACTACCAGAACCCACTGGATTCTCCAATTACCTTGAACGAGTTACAGGACAAAATAAAAACCCTCCAACCCAAAAAGGCCTGTGGTGTTGATGGTATCCTTAATGAAATGATCAAATATACAGACAACAAATTCCAATTGGCTATACTAAAACTCTTTAACATCGTCCTTAGCTCTGGCATTTTCCCCAATATTTGGAACCAAGGACTGATCACCCCAATCCACAAAAGTGGAGACAAATTTGACCCCAATAACTACCGTGGAATATGCGTCAACAGTAACCTTGGAAAATACTCTGCATTATCATTAACAGCAGACTCGTACATTTCCTCAATGAAAACAATGTACTGAGCAAATGTCAAATTGGCTTTTTACCAAATTACGTACAACAGACCATGTATTCACCCTACACACCCTAATTGACAACCAAACAAACCAAAACAATGGCAAAGTCTTCTCATACTTTGTTGATTTCAAAAAAAGCCTTCGACTCAATTTGGCATGAGGGTCTGCTATACAAATTGATGGAAAGTGGTGTTGGGGGAAAAACAATACGACATTATAAAATCCATGTACACAAACAACAAGTGTGCGGTTAAATTGGCAAAAAAACACACACATTTCTTCACACAGGGTCGTGGGGTGAGACAGGGATGCAGCTTAAGCCCCACCCTCTTCAACATATATATCAACGAATTGGCGAGGGCATTAGAACAGTCTGCAGCACTGGCCTCACCTACTAGATCCGAAGTCAAAGTCTACTGTTTGCTGATGGATCTGGTGCTTCGTTCACCAAACATCCCTCTTCATCTGCATTGCTTGCTGTTTGGGGTTTTAGGCTGGGCTTCTGTATAGCACTTTGTGACATCTGCTGATGTAAAAAGGGCTTTATAAATACATTTGGTTGATTGACTATTTGAGAGGTTCCAAAATAAAACTAACACAAAGAAGCCCCAAAATGTCACAAAAAAACGAGCAGTGTGTCTTGCATGGAGAGAGTCACCTCGATGTATGGGGGAAAGGTGTGTTTATCCCCGGGACACACCCGTGTCCAGGTGTGTCCAATTTCGCTGAGGACCCTCCCAGCTCTGCCAACTGACATCCTGTTAAAGAGAACAAGAGCAGAAAGAAAGAATTAGGCAGACAGAGTTCGAGGGTCGTCACAACCTGGTCAGTCTATGTCAGGGAAAGAGCATGTTTGGTACACTCAGTGTAAGTTTCTAATGGAGATTTTCATCTCTGTCACATATGGAACCGCTCACATCAGGTGTGCAGTTTAAAATGGTGTTTTCCCACGAATTGCAATTTGGTAAATGTTTGAAATTTTACTTTTTATTGGTGGTTTCATTAAGATAAATTGTAATGTGATTTCTGTCATTCTGAGCACCATGGGTGGACGCCCATTAGGTCATGCACCCAATGACAATGGGTAAATTAAAATCTTTCAGATCACGTTGTCCAGCACCATTTTTTCCTAACAGAAACCCTGGTTCAGGGGTCCGTCAGATGTCAATGAGTGTGTGCGTGGCTATTAGACGTATTGGTGTGTGTGAGGTGTGTCTGTGTGTGTTCCTGTCTGTGTGGGTGTTTGTACTATATGTGTGTGTGTGTTATCTGTGTGTGCACTTGGCTGCATCTGTGTGTGCCCTCGGCTCCAATCTGTCCAAAACCAGCAACAATCAAATCTCTACAAAAGGCCCCTTCATTTCTGACTCACTGAACAGTTAAACAATAGTAACAGTGCCAAGGAACGTTTAACGCTGCAGTCTCTAAACTGTGACTGGAACATTTTCTATTGTCCTCCACTGGAGTGTTAGCTCGTCGGAGCGCTCCTGTCTCAGGCTGCCAAAGCCATCATCTTGGCCTACATCATTCCCTGCTCCAACGGAACACAGTCAGTACATTTCTATGGAAAATGCCAAGATATAATGGGAGCAATATGTTTCTTTATTTCCCTCTCCACTAGCTATGGGGGGAGAGTGAAACATGAAGGCACAGGCCTGGAATGACAGATGCTAATTCTATTAGCGACTCCTGAGGAGCACTTTTGGGTGTCTACCAATGAATTGAAACAGTGTCATGTGGTGTAGGAGAACAAAAACAATGTGAGGCAGGATGTGATGCCACTGGTGTTAGGACTCTGGCTCAAAGTTTCCCATATGAACAGATTTAGGATCAGCTTCACCTTAGTTATCAATGTCTTAACTGGCCTCAGATCATTGTCTGGTGGCAACGTTATCTTACTCTGGTGTTGCCACTCTGGATAGTAGTTCCCTTTGGCACAGATCTAGGATCAACCTACCCTTTAACCACCATGGCAACTAAAATGCTAAGCTGACCTCAGATCAGTATCTAGAGGGAACTTTATCCTATTCCGGTGATACTGGAATGATGAGATTTCCATTATGTCTAATAAGACTCCTATCCTGGCAGAGCGCTATGATTATTACCTTGCCCTGTCTCTATGTAAGACATCTGCTTCAAATCCACTCTCACAGTCTTATATTTTAAATTTTTGTTATTTAGCAGATGCTCTTATCCAGAGCGACATACAGTCTTCTATCCACTGAAACAGCAGTTTGGACAAAGCAAGATTCAAAGCAGTAGGTTCCAGAGCACACTAGTATTCAATACCCAGAAATAGCCATTCACATCCAAAGATCCAAAGAACAGTGAATGATTGATTAAAGAAGCAAACACATTCAATTAAGTTTTTTGGGGGGACAATGCATGAAATACCTTGCTCAGATGCCATACGAGATGCTAGGAGAATAGCTCCGACTTAAACAATGGACTGTGGAAAATGTACCAGACATGTTTATTCAAAACTATCTCTTCTGGAATTTTATTCTGAATTGTATTTTTATTTGATTTTATTTGGATTCCCATTAGCCGACGCCAATGGAGACAGCTAGTCTTCTTGACACATAACGAAAAAAGACATGCTATTATTTGACTACAGCTCAGCGTTCAACACCATGGTGCCCTCAAAGCTCATCACTAAGCTAATGGACTCTGGGACTAAACACCTTCCTCTGCAGCTGGATCCTGAACTTCCTGGCGAACCGCCCCCAGGTGGTAAGGGTAGGTAACAACACATACTCCATGCTAATCCTCAACCCGAGGACCAGGGGTGCTTGCTCAGTCCCCTCCTGTACTCCCTGTTCACTCATGACTGCATGGCCAGGCACGATTCCAACACCATCATTAAGTTTGCAGATGACACAACAGTAGTAGGCCTAATCACCGACAACGACGAGACAGCCTATAGGGAGGAGGTCAGAGAACTGGCAGTCAATGAACAACATTCTCACATAAGTGTTCCTTTTGTCCAGGTGAGAAAGGGCAGTGTCGAGTGCAATTGAGATTGCGTCATCTGTGGATCTGTTGGGGCGGTATGCGAATTGGAGTGGGTCTAGGGTGTCCGGGAGGATGCTGTTGATGTGAGCCATGACCAGCCTTTCAAAGCACTTCATGGCTACCGACGTGAGTGCCACGGGGCGGTAATAATTTAGTCAGGTTACCTTCGCTTCCTTGGGCACACGGACTATGGTGGTCTGCTTGAAACATGTAGGTATTACAATCTCGGTCAGGGAGAGGTGGAAAATGTAAGTGAAGACACTTGACAGTTGGTCAGCACATGCTTTGAGTACACTTCCTTTTAATCCGTCTGGCCCAGCGGCTTTGTGAATGTTGACCTGTTCCCATCGGCTACCGAGAGCGTTATCACACATCCAGATCAGCTGGTGCTCTCGTGCATACTTCAGTGTTGCTTGCCTCGAAGCGAGCATAAGGCATTTAGCTCGTCTGGTAGGCTCGCATTACATTATTACCATTCAATGAGTGTATCTGCTTACAATGTACATTTAAATGCAGAGGCTAATGTGTAGCAAAACAATTTAATGTTGTAAAAAGTAATTGTAGACACTTTTTCCTGGGCACCACAACACAAGATGGGGAGAGAAGTTAGAAACAGTGCAGGTATCCTCTTATCTGCTTTGCATAGGTTGCTGTGAGTGGCGTACTGATTGATTCTCAGTGATTTCAATGTCTCCACTTTCAGTTATGGAGAAAGAGCAGTAGAGTTAAGAGAGGATATGGAAAATATCTTAACGTTTTAGAAGTATCAGGCTGTAAAGAAATGATTCCAACTATATCTAAGATTCCATTTATATCGTAGACTCAGTTGCTTTGTTGTACTTCTCCCAGCAAATACTTTGTGTGAAGTGTACTATCATGTTCCATGAAACCTTTGTGTGAAGTGTACTATCATGTTCCATGAAACTTACCCTGATACATATGCCTATAAATACCCAATTGTGAGTGCTTGTTGAAGTCCTCAAAGCTAACCAAGAAATGGTATTACCTCTTGCTATTTGCAGTTCCTCGGTTTGAAGTTATTCTTTTGAGCCCAACTTCTTTGTGATAGGGGGCAGCATTTTCACTTTTGGATTAATTGCGTGCCCATAGTGAACTGCCTCCTACTCTGTCCCATATGCTAATATATGCATATTATTATTACTATTGAATATGAAACACTCTGAAGTTTCTAAAACTGTTTGAATGATGTCTGTGAGTATAACAGAACTCATGTGGCAGGCAAAAACCTGAGAAAAAATCCAAACAGGAAGTGAGAATTCTGAGGCTGGTCGATGTTCAACTCATCGCCTATTCAATTCCCTGTAAGATATGAATCTGTTTGCACTTCCTACGCCTTCCACTAGATGTCACCAGTCTGTAGAATGTGGAATGAAGCCTCTACTGTGATGTTGAGCCGGATGGGAGGTGTTTCAGTCATTGGTCTGGCAGAATGCCAGTTCCTGGTCATTAGCGTTCCAAACGATATCGTCTTGCTTTCCATAACTTCCAGAGACAGAAAGGAATTCTCCGGTTGGAACGTTATTGGATAGTTATGATAACAACATCCTGAATATTGATTCTCTACTTAGTTTGACCAGTTTACTCGACCTGTTATATAACTTTTTGAAGTTTTCGTCCGAGTTCTGCGCGAGCGTTTGGACATGTGCACTAAACATGCTAGCAAAAGTAGCTACTTAGACATAACTAATGGACATTATCGAACAAAACAACGATTTATTGTGGAACTAGGATTCCTGGGAGTGCATTCTGATGAAGATCATCAAAGGTAAATGAATATTTATGATGTAATTTCTGTTGACTCCAACATGGCGGAGAAATGTTGTTATATCTGAGCGCCGTCTCAGATTATTGCATGGTGTGCTTTTTCCGTAATTCTTTTTTGAAATCAACACAGCGGTTGCATTAAGAACAAGTGTATCTTTAAATCTATGTAAAACATGTATCTTTCATCAAAGTTTATGATGAGTATTTCTTTTATTTGACGTGGCTCTCTGCAATTTCTCCTGATATTTGGAGGCATTTCTGAACATGGCGCCAATGTAAACCGAGATTTGTGGATGTAAATATGCACATTATCGAACAAAACATAAATGTATTGTGTAACATGATGTCCTATGAGTGTCATTTGATGAAGATCATCAAAGGTTAGTGATTAATTTTATCTCTATTCCTGCTTTTGGTGACTACTATCTTTGGCTGGGAAAAAGGCTGTGTTTTTCTGTGCCTATGTACTGAGCTAACATAATCGTTTGGTGTGCTTTCGCCGTAAATCCTTTTTGAAATCAGACATGTTGGCTGGATTCACAACATGTGTAGCTTTAATTTGGTGTCTTTCATGTGTGATTTCATGAAAGATTGATTTTTATAGTAATATACACTGCTAAAAAAAATAAAGGGAACACTTAAACAACACAATGTAACTCCAAGTCAATCACACTTCTGTGAAATCAAACTGTCCACTTAGGAAGCAACACTGGATTGACAATACATTTCACATGCTGTTGTGCAAACGGAATAGACAAAAGGTGGAAATTATAGGCAATTAGCAAGACACCCCCAATAAAGGAGTGGTTCTGCAGGTGGTGACCACACAGACCACTTCTCAGTTCCTATGCTTCCTGGCTGATGTTTTGGTCACTTTTGAATGCTGGCGGTGCTTTCACTCTAGTGGTAGCATGAGACGGAGTCTACAACCCACACAAGTGGCTCAGGTAGTGCAGCTCATCCAGGATGGCACATCAATGCGAGCTGTGGCAAGAAGGTTTGCTGTGTCTGTCAGCGTAGTGTCCAGAGCATGGAGGCGCTACCAGGAGACAGGCCAGTACATCAGGAGACGTGGAGGAGGCCGTAGGAGGGCAACAACCCAGCAGCAGGACCGCTACCTCCGCCTTTGTGCAAGGAGGAGCACTGCCAGAGCCCTGCAAAATGACCTCCAGCAGGCCACAAATGTGCATGTGTCTGCTCAAACGGTCAGAAACAGACTCCATGAGGGTGGTATGAGGGCCCGACGTCCACAGGTGGGGGTTGTGCTTACAGCCCAACACCGTGCAGGACGTTTGGCATTTGCCAGAGAACACCAAGATTGGCAAATTCGCCACTGGCGCCCTGTGCTCTTCATAGATGAAAGCAGGTTCACACTGAGCACATGAGCAGATGTGACAGACGTGACAGAGTCTGAACGTTCCTGCTCCTGCAACATCCTCCAGCATGACCGGTTTGGCGGTGGGTCAGTCATGGTGTGGGGTGGCATTTCTTTGTGGGGCCGCACAGCCCTCCATGTGCTCGCCAGAGGTAGCCTGACTGCCATTAGGTACCGAGATGAGATCCTCAGACCCCTTGTGAGACCATATGCTGACACATGCACATTTGTGGCCTGCTGGAGGTCATTTTGCAGGGCTCTGGCAGTGCTCCTCCTTGCACAAAGGCTTCCTAGGCCGTCAATTTGTTCTTAACTGACTTGCATAGTTAAATAAAATAAAAAACTGTTTCTATGGATTTAATTCTCCATGTGGACCTATTTATGGGTGAATTCTGAAAAGCTTCGAATGATTGTTCCATAAGGTTGTGGTTTTTAGGGAGTGATATTTGTTGTTGTAGAAAATGTTTAATTTTCTTCCATATTGTTATAGTGTTCTTAAGTATGAAGTTGCTAATGTTCTTAGCTTTATCCTTTGAAAATAGACACAAAAAAGATTCTGGGGATGAGCATGTGCATCTTCAATATGTACCCATTGCTTGTCTTCAGTGCATTTAACAATATGTCGCAAGTAAAAGCCTTGGCTAGCGAGTTGATACAATTCCAAGTCTGGAAGGTTAAAATCACCTTCAGACTTAGGAAGATGTAAAACTTTCCTTTTAATTCAATGAATTGTATTTGCCCATATAAAGTCAATTATGACGAATATACTTTTGTAAAGAATGTCTTCTGTGGGGTAACTGGTATTACCAAAAATAAATGCAAAAACTTTGGCAGCCATGCCATTCTAAAGAGGTTTATTCTACGTGTAAGATTTATGGGGAGATTATTCCATTTAATTTGATCTGGTTTCATATTGTTGATTAATGGAATACAGTTATCTTTATATATTTGTTTTTTTGTCACTTATTAAGCATCATAAGTATTTAATTTGTTTTGTGGTCCACTTAAAGGATTGATGTAGATCGTGAGTTGTTCTTTTTCCTATTGCCCTTGTTTAGTTTATTTCCACACTAATTTTCTATTCTGAGATTTTTTTGATTCTGAAAATATTTTGAGCAAAAAGGCATCAAATTTTCTATATTGGTCAGGTATATCAGGAAATCATCTTCAATTAAGTTTAGTTTATATTGATGTTTACCAATACTGATACCGGTAATATTTGGATCCGGTCTAATTCTTTCTGCAAGTAGTTCAATTGCCAGTCCAAACCGGAGGGGGAGAGCAATTCCATCAGATAATGTATTATTTGTGTATATGTGTGTCTATTTTTGCTTTAGGACATTTACAATATTTTTTATAAAATGTATTATTTCAGCTGGAAAGTTGGAAGCTTCCAGTGTTTTGAATAGAAAAGGCCATTCAAGAGGGTTGAAAGCCTTTTTGGTTATCAACAGTCATTATTGATGAATGTATATGTTGTTTTTTTACGTGTTGTATTAAACTGAAACATGTTCTTGTATTTTTTTGCAAGTGTCTATTTTTTATAAATGCCACGCCCTGATCTGTTTCACCTGGCCCTGTGCTTGTCTCCACCCCCCTCCAGGTGTCACCCATCTTCCCCACTTATCCCCTGGGCATTATTACCTGTGTTTTATGTCTGTCTGTGCCAGTTTGTCCTGTTTGTCAACCAGCGTTTTGTCTCAGCTCTTGCTTTTCCCCAGTCTCTCTTTTTCTCGGCCTCCTGGTTTTGACCCTTGCCTGTCCTGACTCGGAGCCTGCCTGCCTGACCACTCTGCCAACCCCTGACCCTGTGCCTGCCTGCCGTCCTGTACCTTTGCCACTCTACTCTGGATTATCGATCCCTGCCTGCCTTGACCTGTCGTTTGCCTGCCCTTGTTGTTGTAATAAACATTGTTACCTCAACACAGTCTGCGCTTTGGTCTTACCTGAAACATGATAATAAACCCTTTTTATTGATATGTATCAAGTCTGGTAAGACTTTTGCCCTTCTGTTGCTTATAAGCTTTGTTATTATTTTATTGTTACAATTTAACAGTTTGATACATGAACCTAGGAAGTACTGAATTCCATACCCACAGCACTGCCGGGAATCGGAGTTGAGACTTGAGTCTTTTTTTTCCTCCACTGACTGTCTGATTGGAATGAATTGATTGCCTTTTTTTCTAAGCTTAGCAGACACGTCCTCGACAAATCAAATGGACTGGTCATGGATTTTGATTTTCTCCCCCCTTGTGCCTTCAGAATGTTTACTTTTGTCTGATATTTCCACAGCTTTAAGATTACCATGCGAGGCTATTTCCTATTTCACGTCGATCTGATGGCATCACTCCAGATCCTCCGGTGATACAGCCATCCCAAGCTTCTCCGATATCAGCTTGATTACATAGCTGGAAAGGTCTCATTTTTCCTCGTATTCTGGTAGGGACAATATTCTCATATTATTTTGTCTCAGTTTCTAGCTGGTCCAGTACATCTTCTAAAGTTGGTAGCTTTATTTACCAAAAGGTACATTTTGTTGTCTTGTTCGTCCACATGCGCACCCTGTATACGCATATCTGACATGATAGACTCTACTTTCCTTTCGAGCAAATCTACTTTTTTAACAAACAATTTTAAAAGTTTGTGTGTTTTGGTGAGCATTGAGAGCATTTTTGCTATGTTTTCATGGACATCCTTCAGCTCTGCATTGCTCTCATTTGTATCTCCAAGTACTTTGTTTTTTCCTGTAAGGAAGCCATTTGCCCACAGATTGGTTCGCCATTATATATAACTGACTGCTCATTCTCTCCCGGTTGCTTGGGGATATATTGATCTAACAATTTTAAAGGATTAATTTAAACTATGCTGTCTGGCTTCTACATATAATCACAGTGTTGACGGTACAAAACAGAGCTACTCCCTCCCCATGCGTCCTGTCGGTACAAGCATGCTCCTTCTTCTTACTGGGGATTGAAAGTGATTGACTTTCAATCCCCAGTAATTACTCCAGTAAATGAATCAAACACAGTGAGTGACCAGAACAAACAGCAAAGCCAGAGGGCCTGCATGGGACCAATGCTGGGGAAGCCGAGCTAGTTAGTTAGCTAGCCTAGTTAGCTCAGCTAGTTAATGTAGTTACAGATGTAGGATCTTAATTTCACCAGTATTGTTGCAGCAAAATAATCCTGCAGCAACAGGATTTGAGCGTAATGTTGCATGATTGGTGGATAGGCTATAGAGCCCCACAGTGGAGGTGTCATAATACCTATTAAACCTAGTGGTCAAACAGAGAAATGGTTCCAATTGTTTTTCCACCATTCATTTTTCCCCTAGGGCACAGGTGTCAAACTCATTCCACGTGGGGCCGAGTGTCTGCGGGTTTTCGCTCCTCCCTTGTACTTGATTGATGAATTAACATCACTAATTAGTTAGGAACTCCCCACACCTGGTTGTCTAGGGCTTTATTGAAAGGAAAAAACAAAAACCTGCAGACACTAGGCCCTCCGTGGAATGAGTTTGACACCCCTGCCCTAGGGGGTTTTAGAAACACTAAGGGCTGTGTTTTGTGTAGTCTTACCCTGGCATGATGTTTTGATAACTGTGTAAATCTCTCTTGGACAACGTGACTTTTATCAATATATTTGTCTGTATTTACTCTCAGATTCGAAAATGCTAATTAGCATCAAAGTAGACATCATGCAAAACAACAAATCCCTGCAAGCTCCTGCACGTCATCTCTAGCTGACACCTTTGCTAACAGGTATTGTGTCCATTTAAAACTTGCACAAGACAGTTCACAGAATTGTCCATTTAAAGAAATGTAGCCAATTTATTCATTACTACATTTAGCTATGAACATTAGTTAATAGTCGATCCAGAGATTTTTACCTTTGCCTCGATTCGGCAGTCTTATCCATATCATCATGGCATTTGTAGTGCTTTATGATAGCCACATTAGCAGCTAATTAGCGTTTCATTTTTGGAGGTAAATACAGTTGAATATATTGATCAGTCACCTTGTCCTCGAGAGATTTATCAAAACATCACATCAGGGTAAGCCTACACGAAACACAGCCCTTATTTTAAGAGTTTCTAAAATCCCCTACGGGAAAATGAATGGTGGAAAAACGATTGGAACCATTTCCCTGTTTGTCCACTAGGTTTTATGGGTATTATGACTCATACTGTGGTAGTCTATTAGCTGGCCAAAATTAGGTTAAATAAAAAGTGCAATAATTTAATATAAATGTGTGTAAGTCCGGGTTTTCAGTGAATTTATATACATCACAACACTGTGCAGGAAAATTCTCAGCAACAAAAGAGTGATCAAATTAAGTTCCTACATCTATAGTTAGCTAGATTAGCTCGAAAAAAGAAAGATTGGCTGACATGTACAGTTGAAGTGGAAAGTTTACATACACCTTAGCCAAATACATTTAAACTCAGTTTTTCACAATTCCTGACATTTAATCCCAGTAAAAATTCCCGGCCTTAGGTCAGTTAGGATCACCACTTTATTTAAAAAATGTGAAATGTCAGAATAATAGTATATAATGACCCACATTCCCAGTGGGTCAGAAGTTTACATATACTCAATTGGTATTTGGTAGAACTGACTTTAAATTGTTTAACTTGGGTCAAACATTTCAGGTAGCCTTCCACAAGCTTCCCACAATAAGTTGGGTGAATTTTGGTCCATTCCTCCTGACAGAGCTGGTGTAACTGAGTCAGGTTTGTAGGCCTCCTTGCTTGCACATGCTTTTCCAGTTCTGCCCACAAATGTTCTATAGGATTGAGGTCAGGGCTTTGTGATGGCCACTCCAATACCTTGACTTCATTGTCCTTAAGCCATTTTGCCACAACTTTGGAAGTATGCTTGTGGTCATTGTCCATTTGGAAGACCCATTTGCAACCAAGCTTTAACTTCCTGACTGATGTCTGGAGATGTTGCTTCAATATATCCACATAGTTTTCCTACCTCATGCCATCTATTTTGTGAAGTGCACAAGTCACTCCTGCAGCAAAGCACCCCCACAACATGATGCTGCCACCCCCGTGCTTCACGGTTGGGATGGTGTTCTTCGGCTTGTAAGCCTCCCTCTTTCTCCTTCAAACATAACGATCGTCATTATGGCCAAACAGTTCTATTTTTGTTTCATCAAACCAGAGGACATTTCTCCAAAAAAGTACAATCTTTGTCCCCATGTGCAGTTGCAAACCGTGGTCCGGCTTTTTTATGTCAGTTTTGGAGCAGTGGCTTCTTCCTTGCTGAGCGGCCTTTCAGGTTATGTCCAAATAGGACTAATTTTACTGTGGATATAGATACTTTTGTACCTGTTTCCTCCACCATCTTCACAAAGTCCTTTGCTGTTGTTCTGGGATTGATTTGCACTTTTCGCACCAAAGTACGTTCATCTCTAGGAGACGGAACGCATCTCATTCCTGAGCAGTATGACGGCTGCGTGGTCCCATGGTGTTTATACTTGCATACTATTGTTAGTACAGATGAACGTGGTACCTTCAGACATTTGAAATTGCTCCCAATGATGAACCAAACTTGTGGAGGTCTACAATTTTTTTTTTTTTCTTGGCTGATTTCTTTTTATTTTCCCATGATGTCAAGCAAAGAGGCACTGAGTTTGAAGGTAGGCCTTGAAATACATCCACAGGTACACCTCCAATTGACTCAAATTATGTCAATTGGCCTATCAGAAGCTTCTAAAGCCATGACATCATTTTCTGGAATTTTCCAAGCTGTTTAAAGGCACAGTCAACTTAGTGTATGTACACTTCTGACCCACTGGAATTGTGATACAGTGAATTATACTGTCTGTAAACAATTGTTGAAAAATGTTCTTGTGTCATGCACAAAGTAGATGTCCTAACCGACTTGCCAAAACTATAGTTTGTTATCAAGAAATTTGTGGAGTGGTTGAAAACCTAGTTTTAATGACTCCAACCTAAGTGTATGTAAACTTCCGACTTCAACTGTAACTATAGGTATTCACTCACATATGATTGTAATAGTCAGCTAATGTTTTGACATTTTCTGTTGGTTTAATAGAGTAGCTCTATGATCAGACGATAATCGAATCCTTTCAATATTGTGATTAAGTGCCCCATAATACCATATTTGATGAATTGTGGAATCATAATCATGACACAAATAATCAGGGAATTACTGGCCTATATTTCAGAAGTAGTGCAGGTGTTTGGAAGGGAAATAGCGAGAGAGTAGTGAATGTTGGTAGAAGAATGAAAACCGGTATTTATTCATGATGACATCTGTGTCACAATCCATATTTACCAAGGCTCCATGTGTTTGGACCAGCTCTAAATCCTGTTGCTGGAATCTCACTCTAATTGGTTGTTTTCAAACACATGTCAGAATAAAGAAAGAGCCCTGGGAGGATCCGCAGCCAATTCTAGCCTGGATATACACATAACAGGTTGGGGAATTGTCTCCGAGGTGAGATTCACACAACAACATAATAAGGACAGGAGTAAGCAAAAGCTTTTCCCTCCTGAAACTCAGACATACTCTTGTTTTGGTGTTCTATCTCTTCTATCCCTGGATCGTTCCACCAATTCGGTGCCTTTTAAGAAGTATAACTTAAAAATAAGGGATTTCACCTAATTTTAACATTCTGTGATAAAAAGCACATGTTCAACTTAATTTAAAAATGTTTCCCTAATAAATAAACATAGTTAGTGTCTATTAAGTGCCAAATAATGTAACCAGGTTGACTGTAACAGGGATTGTCAAATTCTTCTTAAAAAAGTAATGAATCTCCTTGTGACAGGCTTGTTGTGTCCTACAGGGAGGGGCAATTGAATGCAAGCTTCACTTTTTTTATTAAAACATTTCTAGCCTCTCTGTCTACAGTATGGGTAACAGGGTTGAGATGTTATGCTCGACCCGCTCAGTTTTCCACCAGAAAATTGCCAAAAATAGTACAACCAGCTCACCTGCTTTTTAATCTATGATTTCACTATTAGATATTCAATGTTTCTTTTGAAAAATATATATTTAAAAAGGAATCGTTTCACCATATTAAAATGAGAGTTCAGCTCACGTAATAGGGTTGACCTTGAAATGAGGGACAGACATAAATGAATCACTAATCACATGAAATCAATAATAATATTCTGAAATGATTTAGTCAAAGCAGCCAAATAACTAGGTCTTTCCAATGAATGTTAAACTTGGAGACATTTTGGAATTAAGTGGGTTAAAATCTTCCTATAAGTGACACAGGGTTGATGGAGGGATATGGTAAAATGCTCAACTTCAGAACTTTATCAAGCCTCTATTCATATAAAAAATTAGATTTATTGTATTATCCATGTGGTCTATATTAAAGGGCACTTCATTTAATATAACAGGCTTATAAAATTGTTTCACAATTTCTACTTAAAATATAAAATGGCACTAATTTCATCGAACACCCCCGTCTTCACAGCTTCCTCTTGGAATCTTTAAATCTTTTGTTAAAACAGGAAAATAGATCTCCCCAGATGTATTCAAACAGCAGGTTACATCCTCATAAGCAAGTCGAAAAGCTGAGGAGTGTTGTTTCTCTTACTGCAGGCCTGTTAGGTATTTCCCTTTATTGAAAAAAATTATAATCAACCAAAGCGGCTGAAGCTCCATATCACCAACAACAACAACAACAACACCATGCATTCCCTGGTGTCCGTGGGCTGTCTTCACTGACCACTTAAAATGCTGAACGGGCTGTGCCTGTTAAACAATGATTACTATTATTCATCTGCTCTGACCACACTGTGGGTATGGCTGGTAGGAGAAAAAAAGAAAGTGCTGTGTAGGAAAGGCTTTGTGGTTATTTCCTCCCTTGCTGGACAGACTGGCAGGCCACAGCATATTAAGTGGAGGAGGGGAATGTATTTTTTCTATTCTTCCAGTCCCTCTTTCACACACACACATACACACACACACACACACACACCGTCAGAAAGGCTTGTCACAATCCAGGCAGCCTTGCCTCTTTAACTTCCCACATGTGTCTGGGCTTCTAAATCTGTCTGGCGACCATAAGGCTGTAACTCAGCCCTAGCAGCCTTAGCAGAGTGGTGTAGAATCTCCAGTCCCCGCGAGTAGCAGAGCAGAGTGGAGTAGAGTAGCCTCCAACGAGACCTCTTGGATAACGGAGTGTGCGTAGTGTCCAGGAAATACCTCACGACTTGGGCAGGGACATGTTATTGGAAAAGCTGACAAGGGGGCTGCCTGGAGTCTGTCATGCAGCTTTTTAAGAGGAGCTCAATCTCCTTTTATCTGCCTGACACACCCTGATTTAGTGAGAGATCACTGAGAGCCCTGAGTGAGAGACAGAGGGATAGGAGAAGGAGAGCAAGACAGGTTGGAGAGGTAAGTTTTTTTTCCGCTCAGTTCCTGTCTTTTGTTTTACAGGGACTTTTAAGTTTGCTACTCATAATGTTGAGTGATGGAATGGGGAGTAGGCGTGAAGAAGACTGCTCTTTATTTAGAACACTATTGCCTTATTGTTCGGAAGAAACTAAATTAAGTTTGCCCTTCTCTTTTGAAAAGAGTCATTTTAGTTTGTCTCAGTAACTGTTTGTTTTTGCTTCATGTTTTTCCCAGCACTCACGAAAGTCTATTTTATAACCATTGTTCACGGAGACCTCTGGACTGAGGCGGGGAATGTATGTGTTTCCAGGAGAAGTTACGGAGGCGTAATGCCCAAACTTTTTCAGAAAAAATCATCGCAAAAAGATTTTCAAGGGTGTTGCTCTGTAACTCTCTCCTCACAGCCGCTAGCAATCGTACGCTGGGACTGACTGGCCAACTTCACCATATCAGTCCTGTCGGCAACACATTTTGTTTCAATTACTTTGCCCCTATGGGATACATGTTCCTATAAATAAGTAACTTACTGTGGAAAGTTCAGGCAGCAGGCTTATGGTTGTGGGGGTCCACTGAGAAGAGTTACATACTTTACTACTTTACTACTGACTGTAGTTTCAGCAGTGTAGGAGGGGGTTGTGGCTACTGGTATGTCTATGTGTGTGGGCAGGGTTCAGGGGGGGATTGGCGGTCTTTGGCAGAGACTTCCCAAAATAGTGTTGTGAACAACAAATGCTGTGTGTCCATTGGGGCAGTCCTAAACCCTTATATAGCAACGAGGATCCAAGCAGGTGTTGAGTGTTTATTCGCGTTGTTGATATTTGCTGTGACCACGTGAGTCAAAGGCAGAGGGGCGGGTGTCAGGAGTAGAGGAGGTGTGATATTTAGCTATTTCCTCAGAGGGATAAACACAGCCAGGCAAGCAGTGACCTGAGATGACAGAGATGGGGACAAATGTTGTGTTATTCATTCTGTATAAAGTTACTGAATAAAATCACCCACAGATCTCATGTGTACAGAACTGTATTGCAAGCACAGTATTGCCTTGGTATGCAATATCAGCTGGGCATTGCAAACTCTATTGTGCATTGTACTGTGCATTCCTGTATTTGTAGTGTGCAAACAAGCCAAATAGGTGTCCTTTACTCTGTATCACATGTGTATGTAAATCCTGTGAGAATCAACAGCTCCTTTCCAGTCTGCCCCAGAGACAGAGCTTGTTGAAGATGTCTGAGTTTTTCTCAGAAGGATCTGTGCCAAGGCTCAGTATGTAGCACAGACACACTTCAAAATGAGAGCTCCTTCTCATCTGTTTAACATTTAGCTAGACTGTGTACTGATGTTTTCTCTGCCCACTGGAAATCAGAGAGGGAGAGAGTAGAGCAAGAGAGGGGGAGTAGAAAGAGACAGAGATAGAGAGAGTGAGGAGAGAGAGGAAAAGTGAAAGAGAGTGAGGGGAAGAGTGTAAGAGAGAGGCAGAGATAATGTGTGGATTATACTTTTGAATAGTTGCCACATGATGTCCAGTGCTTCCCAGTCGAGTTTGGCAAGATGCTGCAAAAGTAGTTCCTGTGAAAACTGCTTTCCACATCTCTCTATATTAGTGTTGTTGATATTCTTGATATTCTATTCTTGGGAGACGTTTAAAAATGGGCATGTTGAGAGTTCTTTTTCTTTTTGTTTAGTTCTGGCAGTTTGATGAGTAACATACACTGCTCAAAAAAATAAAGGGAACACTTAAACAACACAATGTAACTCCAAGTCAATCACACTTCTGTGAAATCAAACTGTCCACTTAGGAAGCAACACTGATTGACAATAAATTGCACATGCTGTTGTGCAAATGGTATAGACAAAAGGTGGAAATTATAGGCAATTAGCAAGACACCCCCAAAAAAGGAGTGATTCTGCAGGTGGTGACCACAGACCACTTCTCAGTTCCTATGCTTCCTGGCTGATGTTTTGGTCACTTTTTGAATGCTGGCGGTGCTCTCACTCTAGTGGTAGCATGAGACGGAGTCTACAACCCACACAAGTGGCTCAGGTAGTGCAGTTCATCCAGGATGGCACATCAATGCGAGCTGTGGCAAAAAGGTTTGCTGTGTCTGTCAGCGTAGTGTCCAGAGCATGGAGGCGCTACCAGGAGACAGGCCAGTACATCAGGAGACGTGGAGGAGGCCGTAGGAGGGCAACAACCCAGCAGCAGGACCGCTACCTCCGCCTTTGTGCAAGGAGGAGCACTGCCAGAGCCCTGCAAAATGACCTCCAGCAGGCCACAAATGTGCATGTGTCTGCTCAAACGGTCAGAAACAGACTCCATGAGGGTGGTATGAGGGCCCGACGTCCACAGGTGGGGTTGTGCTTACAGCCCAACACTGTGCAGGACGTTTGGCATTTGCCAGAGAACACCAAGATGGCAAATTCGCCACTGCGCGCCTGTGCTCTTCACAGATGAAAGCAGCTTCACACTGAGCACATGAGCACATGTGACAGACGTGACAGAGTCTGGAGACGCCGTGGAGAACGTTCTGCCGCCTGCAACATCCTCCAGCATGACCGGTTGGCGATGGGTCAGTCATGGTGTGGGGTGGCATTTCTTTGTGGGGCCGCACAGCCCTCCATGTGCTCGCCAGAGGTAGCCTGACTGCCATTAGGTACCGAGATGAGATCCTCAGACCCCTTGTGAGACCATATGCTGACACATGCACATTTGTGGCCTGCTGGAGGTCATTTTGCAGGGCTCTGGCAGTGCTCCTCCTTGCACAAAGGCGGAGGTAGCGGTCCTGCTGCTGGGTTGTTGCCCTCCTACGGCCTCCTCCACGTCTCCTGATGTACTGGCCTGTCTCCTGGTAGCGCCTCCATGCTCTGGACACTACGCTGACAGACACAGCAAACCTTTTTGCCACAGCTCGCATTGATGTGCCATCCTGGATGAACTGCACTACCTGAGCCACTTGTGTGGGTTGTAGACTCCGTCTCATGCTACCACTAGAGTGAGAGCACCGCCAGCATTCAAAAGTGACCAAAACATCAGCCAGGAAGGCCATCAGGAACTGAGAAGTGGTCTGTGGTCACCACCTGCAGAATCACTCCTTTTTTGGGGGTGTCTTGCTAATTGCCTATAATTTCCACCTTTTGTCTATTCCATTTGCACAACAGCATGTGCAATTTATTGTCAATCAGTGTTGCTTCCTAAGTGGACAGTTTGATTTCACAGAAGTGTGATTGACTTGGAGTTACATTGTGTTGTTTAAGTGTTCCCTTTATTTTTTTGAGCAGTGTATATCCTGGCTTGACATTGTGCAAGCAGCTCCTCCATCGGCTGTTTCTTGTCACTCTCCAGATCATTAGGCCTTCATTAGGGTGCACCAACTCACTATAAAATATAATTGGGGAGCAGCAGTCAAATCCAATGGTCCTGAAGAGTCACTCACCCCTCTTGGAATGGGCTCATAAAGTTTTTACAATGAAGGCATTAATTGAGTCATATTGATCACTTCCTTTAATATTAATTCCCTAACTACAACTAGTCACCTGATGCCTTTTAAATAGGCGTCATCTCCCTGCACAAGTTATGTTTTGTCTTTTTAAACAATCAATACACAGTTTACCTGACTGCTGTGCTGTTTTTAAAGCAATGGAAAATACTATTGAGTCTCATTCAGATCACTTGAGGTAGAGTGCTGCTCTTTTCTTCATATAACACCAAAGCTTTCAGAGGTGTTTCTCTCTGTAAGTGTATGGATACTAAGTAGAGTTGCATGTGTTGTCTATGGCCCCTCTCAGTCCTTCTCCTTCCTGACAGTTCCTTCCTGAGTACACGGCAAACAGGGTCAACTCTGGTCTCTCTCGCTTTGTCTACTTTAGTCTGCAAAGTCCTGTTTTTGAGCAGAATGGTAATGGTATCAATGTATAGAAACTGTCTCCAGTGCGGGAAGGTACTGTGCCTACTTAAGAGCTATAGGTAAAGGATAAGGTAGAGGGAACAATAATATATGCCATTGGGGCGGCAGGTAGCCTAGTGGTTAGAGCGTTGGTCGTGTAACCGAAAGGTTGCAAGATCAAAACCCCGAGCTGACAAGGTAAAAATCTGTCGTTCCGACCCTGAACGAAGCAGTTAACCCACTGTTCCTAGGCTGTCATTGAAAATAAGAATTTGTTCTTAACTGACTTGCCTAGTTAAGTAAAAGAAGAAAAAAAATGCAGACACTTTTATTCAAAGCGACTTACATTCATGCGTGTATACATTTTATGTATGGCTGGCCCCAGAAATCAAACCCACAACCCTGGCTGTGTAAGCGACATCCTCTACCAACTGAGCCATACAGGACAACCATGCCCTTCTCAAATAAGGGTTTCATGTCCCACAAGACATTTGGCCTGCAATAATATATCGCATTGTGCAATTTTGCGAAGTGTAATAACAGCCTGTTATGTATACAAAGCATGGCCTGCGTGCAGACTGTACCATAATCTGTATATTCTTTAAATATGACAGCCGACCTGGGTGGAAATGGTTAAGGTAAGGGTTAAAGTTTGGGATAGGGTTTAAACCAAAAATAAATAAAAAAACTGTGTCCACAACTGGGATCGAACACGCAACCTTCTGATTCACCATCCCCATCCACAATGCCCTAGCAAAACCCAAGCATACTTGATGGTAATTAAAAAATATATATATGTATTTCACCTTTATTTAACCAGGTGGGCAAGTTGAGAACACGTTCTCATTTACAATTACCTAGGTATTTGTAGTTGTCCACATTTTCTAAGTCAGAGCCGTCCAGAGTAGTGATGTTGGACAGGCGGGCAGGTGCAGGCAGCGATTGGTTGAAGAGCATGCATTTAGTTTTACTTGTATTTAAGAGCAATTGGAGGCCACGGAAGGAGAGTTGTATGGCATTGAAGCTCGCCTGGAGGGTAGTTAACACAGTGTCCAAAGAAGGGCCAGAAGTATACAGAATGGTGTCGTCTGCGTAGAGGTGGATCAGAGACTCACAAGCAGCAAGAGCGACATCATTGATGTATACAGAGAAGAGAGTCGGTCCAAGAATTGACCCTGTGGCACCCCCATAGAGACTGCCAGAGGCCCGGACAACAGACCCTCCGATTTGACATACTGAACTCTATCAGAGAAGTAGTTGGTGAACCAGGCGAGGCAATCATTTGAGAAACCAAGGCTGTCGAGTCTGCCGATGAGGATGTGGTGATTGACAGAGTCGAAAGCCTTGGCCAGGTCAATGAATACGGCTGCACAGTATTGTTTCTTATCGATGGCGGTTAAGATATCGTTTAGGACCTTGAGCGTGGCTGAGGTGCACCCATGACCAGCTCTGAAACCAGATTGCATAGCGGAGAAGGTATGGTGGGATTCAAAATGGTCGGTAATCTGTTTGTTGACTTGGCTTTCGAAGACCTTAGAAAGGCAGGGTAGGATAGATATAGGTCTGTAGCAGTTTGGGTCAAGAGTGTCTCCCCCCTTTGAAGAGGGGGATGACCGCAGCTGCTTTCCAATCTTTGGGAATCTCAGACGACACGAAAGAGAGGTTGAACAGACTAGTAATAGGGGTGGCAAAACATTTCAGCAGATCATTTTAGAAAGAAAGGGTCCAGATTATCTAGCCCAGCTGATTTGTAGGGGTCCAGATTTTGCAGCTCTTTCAGAACATCAGCTGACTGGATTTGGGAGAAGGAGAAATGGGGAAGGTTTGGGTGAGTAGCTGTGAGGGGTGCAGTAATGTTGACCGGGGTAGGGGTAGCCAGGTGGAAAGCATGGCCAGCCGTAGAAAAATGCTTATTGAAATTCTCAATTATAGTGGATTTGTCGGTGGTGACAGTGTTTCCTATCTTCAGTACAGTGGGCAGCTGGGAGGAGATGTTCTTATTCTCCATGGACTTTACAGTGTCCCAGAACTTTTTTGAGTTTGTTGCAGGAGGCAAATTTCTGCTTGAAAAAGCTAGCCTTGGCTTTTCTAACTGCCTGTGTATATTGGTTTCTAGCTTCCCTGAAAAGTTCCATATCACGGGGGCTGTTCGATGCTAATGCAAAACGCTATAGGATGTTTTTGTGTTGGTTAAGGGCTGTCAGGTCTGGAGAGAACCAAGGGCTATATCTGTTCCTGTTTCTAAATTTCTTGAATGGGGCATGCTTATTTAAGATGGTGAGGAAGGCATTTAAAAAAAATAACCAGGCATCCTCTACTGACGGGATGAGATCAATATCCTTCCAGGATACCCCAGCCAGGTCGATTAGAAAGGCCTGCTCGCTGAAGTGTTTCAGGGAGCGTTTGACAGTGATGAGTGGAGGTCGTTTGACCGCTGACCCATTACGGATGCAGGCAATGAGGCAGTGATCGCTGAGATCTTGGTTGAAAACAGCAGAGGTGTATTTAGAGGGCARRTTGGWTAGAATGATATCTATGAGGGTGCCCGTGTTTACGGCTTTGGGGTGGTACCTGGTAGGTTCATTGATAATTTGTGTGAGATTGAGGGCATCAAGCTTAGATTGTAGGATGGCTGGGGTGTTAAGCATGTTCCAGTTTAGGTCGCCTAGCAGAACGAGCTCTGAAGATAGATGGGGAGCAATCAGTTCACATATGGTGTCCAGAGGACAGCTGGGGGCAGAGGGTGGTCTATAGCAGGCGGCAACGGTGAGAGACTTGTTTTTAGAGAGGTGGATTTTTAAAAGTAGAAGTTCAAATTGCTTGGGTACAGAACTCTGCGGGCTATCTTTGCAGTAGATTGCAACACCGCCCCCTTTGGCCGTTCTATCTTGTCTGAAAACGTTGTAGTTAGGGATGAAAATGTCAGAATTTTTGGTGGTCTTCCTAAGCCAGGATTCAGACACCCGGCTAAAACATCCGGGTGTGCTAAAACAGTGAATAAAACAAGCTTAGGGAGGAGGCTTCTAATGTTAACATGCATGAAACCAAGGCTATTACGGTTACAGAAGTCATCAAAAGGGAGCGCCTGGGGAATAGGAGTGGAGCTAGGCACTGCAGGGCCTGGATTCACCTCTACATCACCAGAGGAACAGAGGAGGAGTAGGATAAGGGTACGGCTAAAAGCTATGAGAATTGGTCGTCTAGAACGTCTAGAACAGAGAGTAAAAGGACGTTTCTGGGGGCGATAAAATAGCTTCAAGGAATAATGTACAGACAAAGGTATGATAGGGTGTGAATACAGTGGAGGTAAACCTAGGTATTGAGTGATGATGAGAGAGATATTGTCTCTAGAAACATAATTGAAACCAGGTGATGTCATCGCATATGTGGGTGGTGGAACTGAAAGGTTGGATAAGGTATAGTGAGCAGGGCTAGAGGTTCTACAGTGAAATAAGCCAATAAACACTAACCAGAACAGCAATGTACAAGGCATATTGACATTAAGGAGAGGCATGCTTAGACGAGTGATCATAAGGGTCCAGTGAGTAGAGGTTGGTTGGGGTCCCGGCGATTCAGACAGCTAGTCGGGCTATCGGTAGCAAGCTAGCATAGGATGGAGGTCTGTTTTTAGACACCTCGTGCGTTTCCGTCGGTAGATTAGTGGGGTTCCGTGTGGTCGGGGGATCAATCCAATTGGCAAAATAGATATAGTTATAGTGACCCAAGAAAAATTGTCCGATAGACTTATTCAGATAGCAGCCGATAAGACAGCTAACGATTAGCGGGCCCCAGATGAGCGTTCAGGTAACGTCGCGACGGAGGTGCCAGTTGGATAACTCCCTCGGGCAGATAACGTCGGTAGTCAGTCGTGAAGGCCCGGTGGGGCTCCGCATTGGCAGTATAACGGGTCCGGATAGGTGGTTGTAGTCCAGGAGTGGCTGAATGGAACTCTTCAGCTGGCTAGCTCCGGAATAATTGATGTTTCTCTGGGATTGACGTAAGCCAATAGTTACACGGGTAGCAGCTAGCTAGCTGCGAAATCAAGGTCTAAATGTCCAGAGCTTGCGGTTGAAATCCGGGGATATGGAGAAAAATAGGTCCGGTATGTTCTGGTCTGAGTCGCGTTCTACAAAAGTGGCGATAGATTATCGAGCTAAAGGAATAGCTGATGACCACAAACCGTGGTTAGCTGAAATACTAACGTTAGCCAGTAAACTGGCTAGCTTCTGGGTAGCTTCTGGGTAGCTTCAGGTTAGCTTCTGGCTAGCTTCTGGTTAGCTTCTGGTTAGCTTCTGGCTAGCTTCTATTGTGGATTTTCAAATTTGAGGTAAATAATATTTTTTTTTGTAATTGGTGAGGCGGGTTGCAGGAAAGCGTTTTGAAGTAGAGTTTTTGGAAAAGAAAATATATAAAAGATATGCGAAGAAAGGTGTAAATATATATATATATACGGGACACGACAAGACGAGGACAAAAGGACGTCTGACTGCTATGATGAATATGTATGAACTTTCCAATTTGTAAGTCGCTCTGGATAAGAGCGTCTGCTAAATGACGTAAATGTAAAATGTAATGCAATCTTGGAATTTAATAATTGAGTAATAGCGCTCACTGTTGCCCCTAGTGGCCGGTTTTGAAGGCATTTCCAGACATCCTCAGGACATGGATAGATGTCCAATTTCAAATTCAATCTTGAATGACCTGGCTACAGTATACTATAAAATGCTATATTGCACATGATCAAGGGATACTACAGTGTGTGGTGTAGTATTCTCCAGTATACTAAACAGTTCTAAAGTAAGCAATACATTATCAAGGGATACAGTGGGTAGTATAGTATCCTCCAGTATAATACAAAATTGTATAGTAAGTACTACACATAATCAAGAGATACTACAGTGTGGAATATAGTATTCTACAGTGTACTAAGTTTACTACAAAATTCTATAGTAAGTACTATAATATTCTATAGTAAACTGTATTATTTTTTAATGTGGGTTACTTGGGAAATATTTTAAGTTTTTATCAGGGTGCTCCTGAAAAGCATTGGGATTGTGTTTTTTCTAATTCTACTGTAAGCACTATGTAAATGCACACAGGGAAAAGGGAGCAATACTTGGCTCTTTGATTAATATTTTGTGATTTTAGTGGTGAGAGAACTAGTATGCCATCTGGTTAAAGAAAGCTTTCAGCTCCTGGTGTTTCATATTCTCTGGCTCCATGCTAACCATGTAATGTAAGAGATGGGCATGAAACAACAGTGGGTGTCTATAGCTATTTATAGATAGGTCATTTTTCTATATTTTTCATAACATTTTCATTTCATGTACTGTTTTGCATTGCGTGTACTGTGTACAATTTTGATTATAAGCTGAAATGTCTGTATACCGACTCCTGCAACATGTGTGAATGTCACAATATTAATGAGCAACAGACTCATTTCAATACAGCTTTCCACATCATAGCCCTGCTCCAGAGACTCTTCTTGGATGCAATTGTTGTACACTGTTCACACCACAGTCGCTGTGACCTGTTATTAAAAAAACTGCCACAGCGCTTATGACAATCTAAGGATTAAGGTTTTAACCTCTCACAGTATAGAGAGCAAGCGAGAGAAAAGATTCCAGCACAGAGAAATGCAATTTGCCATCACTGTCTTTTCTCAAGGGAGGGAGGCGATAGGAGGCGAGGGGTGTTGTGCGATTGACTCCATCTGACCTGTCACCACATTATAGGCTGATCTGTGGGAGGGTTTCTCTGCTCCATCTTTCTCTCTCTGCTCCTTTTCTCTCTCTCTCTCTCTCTCTTTGCCCATGTCTTAATCACAGTGGGGCGCTGCTCCTCTCAACCCCTAGCCAATGTAATTCTCCCCAAACATTTTTTTAAGTAGTGTCAATTTAAAGCAGATTGAAATAGTTTGGCTGAGATCTACTCTGCTCTGCTTGTGGTCGCTCAGATATGCAGCGAGACCTACAGTAAATCAAATAATATTATGGCAATTGTAGGGCTTTTTAACTTTGGTGACCTAAAAATCAATACATGAAGAGAAGTACATTTGGCCTGTACTGCAACAGTACTGATGTTTCTTCCCAAACTGGTCTCAGAGCATGTTGTATGATTCTGTAAGTAAATCCGAGATGCCCATTTAGTATGATATGTTACGAAATACAATTCGTATTATATGTCACAAATTTGCAAAACATACATTATGTTACAAATTTGCCAAAAGTACAATATGTTACGATTTTGTTAAACGTATGATAAGTTACGAATTCTAGTTAGGTGGCTAATGTTAGCTAGCTCGCTAAGGTTAGCTAGGCTAGGGGTTAAGGATAGGGTTAAGTTTAGGAGTTAGCTTAAAGGGCTAGGGGAAGGGTTAGCTAAATGTGTTAGGTTTAGGTGAAGGGTTAGCTGAAAGGGTTAGGGGAAGTGTTAGTTAACATGTTAAGTCAGAGCAAAGTAGCTAAAAAGTAGTAAGTAGTTGAAAAGTTGCTAATTAGCTAAATTGCTAAAGTTGTCCGTGATGAGATTCAGACTTTTAACCTTTGGGTTGCTAGATGTTCGCGTTATTAGGACGAGCCGCCTGCCCTACCACCCTCCTTTCTTTTTTTGCCTTAAGATATTTGTCTTATCTAACCATACCAAATGTAACATATCATAGATGTCGTACAGAATGATACGAAATTCTCTGAGACCAGGTTGTTCTTCCTTCTTAAATCAAGTTGAACTTGAGTCTTTGAATCCACTGGTATGTCACCCTCTGTTCTTGAACATGAATACATCATTTTTTAGGTTTGATCTTCAGAACGATTAACTTCAGTACATGGGCCCTGAGATCATCAGAACACCATTAGACAATGATGTTCAGAGGTATCTTATCTAATTATGTTGGAGGGCATTCTAAGCCAAAAAAAGCCAGGGAGGGACACACTTACACACCTTGCCAAGTTTCCTTAATCAGGTTTGTAAGCTGTTTGATAAGCAAGGAGTGGCCATTTTGAAAAGCTGGCTCTCCTAATGTATGTGTAAGAGACGAAGAACACAGAGCATGTTGAGCTCTTAAAGTATTCATTGTGCCCTGCAGACAGCAATGGTTAATGATGGGCTTCATTCACGCCTTCAGACCAGCATTAGTTAATTAATTCTGTTGATTGTGTAGCTGGAGCTCAGTTACTTATGACTTATTGAGAGAACACTTTGTTAGATTTGGAGCAGACTCAACACTCAAGTTGTTGACTGTGATTCTATGACCTTAAAAATCGGCATAAATTAGCCATACTTAGCTACTTTATGTAAAGTGGAACAGTGTTTCCGTGGAATAAGACAATAAGGCAAAGGAAAGAATATGGCGAAGATAGATGTTAGAAATGTTGTGAGGTGAAAATGAACATTAGGACTGCTTGTGAATGTTAATTAGTTAAAAGGGGCATATGGCACAATATTTTCTTCCCATAATTGTGCATATACAATACACTCCCCCTTAAATTTGGACAGAATGGAAAACTGGGGAAGAAGTTGACAGATTCTGTTACCCGATCCACATGTTGTTTATAAAACAGCGTAATGGAGAGATGCCCAGTGATTTGGCAAGAGAGAAGAACCAACAACATTCAGCAATGCTTGGATTACCTCTAATCGGAAACAGACTTTGTTTTGTGCCACTGTGCTTTCTTTAGGCTCCTAATAACAGAACAGAGTTCCCCCGTTGGACAGTAGCTAAATAGTCAGAGGAAGCTCTCATAGGGCAGTGCTCTGGTGGGCCTCCAAATGTCCATGTATTTTTCCTGGAGCATCAGTTTTTCCTTCTGTGCACCAGTCCCTTTATGGGTGTAAAATACCATGATTTAAACTGTAAGCTGACTACATTTTTCCAATCATACTGTATGTGGGTGTTCTTCCCCATCTGGAATGTGTGGTGAGAGATGACGCTGTTGACTCTGTGTATGAGTTGACTCTGTGCTAACTCAGTGTGTAATACGACATGAGGTTTATGTGGCTGATGTACAGTAAGATGACACTCCAGGGGGTCACACAAAGTTCTGATTTACCGATGGCCTCCAACAGGGTTATGGTTAATACTCCAACAGTGATGTTTTACAGAAATACAGTACTGCTGTGTGTAGATCCTGTCTCTCGCTGTCTGTTTGTTTCTGTACTGTATATTGTGTACACACCACCTGGGGATGCTTACAACTGTATCCACATTCATTTTTGTTATATCACCAGCCCACCTGGTGAGAGTCACTGAAAGGAACCCTCTACCTCCTATTGTAGATTGTGTGTTGCTCTTGTGTAGTGCACTGGGGGTCCCCAGCACTAGTTCTAGAGATCTACAGTGTCTGCAAGCCTTGGTTCGAGCCAGTACTAACACCCCATATTCAATTAATCAAGCTCTTAGTCTGTGTATGTACAGTTCTGCTCTAAACTCAAAGTTTACTTTGGAAAATGTAAGATTGATGCCAATCTGGAGATGTGCATTAAGTGATAAACAAAAGTTAATCGAATGTAATTGAGTATTTGGTCCTGTTTGAAATGCAACAGTAAAATCAAATGTTTTGCTGACTGGTTTTAGAGTTTTCACAGGGGCTGTCTCGTGTCATTTGTTTCAGTTAGCGGTGAATGTGTGTGGTTGTCAAATGTGATTGGCTTTGGCGGCGAAGCCAGCCTCTCCTAGCACTGTAGACAATAAATTGTATTTTGTACAGAGTTATAAGGCTATAATTATGGTGCTTGAAGTGAACAATGTCTTCTCCCACTTTACAGGCAGACAATTAGAATCATCATTATTAATGGACACTATCAGCACATCAATGGTGCAGAGAGAGAGTAATGGAGATATAGAAAGCTTAAGGGACAATGAGTTAGGAATCAAACTAACTAAACTGTATTTTATTGTGCTCAAACTCAATGGCTGACTATGGCTTCAACAGTAGGGCCAGAATGTACACTTTTGGGAGTGTGATAGTTTCAGAATACATCTTCTTTACTTTCAGGAAGTCACTTATCCTCTTCTTCTTCTCTTGCAGATGACCCAAGAACAGTGCACTCATAGGAACAATGTCCAGAGCTCAGAGAAACCACATGTGTACAAAGTGGGGATTTATGGCTGGCGGAAACGTTGCCTTTACTTCTTCGTGCTCCTGTTAATGATCCTGATCCTGGTCAACCTTGCTTTAACCATCTGGATACTAAAGGTCATGAACTTCACCATTGTAAGTCCTCCTCCTTACCTGCGGTTTACTTGGGATTTGCTTTTATGACTGTGCTCTAGGGGAATTGATTATTGTATTTGCTTAGAAGTTTGCTGGAATAATAGGGGTTTTCTCCATGGGGGGCTATAATGACAGGCCAGTAATTACAAGCTGTGGCGTTTTAGCCCGCCGCCTTAATTTTCCCTCACAGTGGTCGATCTGCTACGGTGTTAGTCCACGTAGCTAACTCCATGCTATCGGTCTCTTTCCTCCCCTCCTCTCTCCTCCCCTCCTCTCGCCTTCTCTTTCTCCCTTCCTTCCATCCCTGCATGTTGTTAGTTTCCGAGTACCCCACTGTTATTTTCTTCTCTACCTGAGAGAGTTCAGTTGAGGGCATGTTTAGTATTCAAGTGCAACCGCCTCAAGGTGCCCGTCTGGAACCAATGACACTGTCACTTCCTGCACAGTAGAGAGGTGACATCAGCACAGGATAGGGGTGATGTCAGCAAAGGAGAGTGGTGACACCAGGGCCATACACTACATTAGATTACGCATGTGTACCATTCACCTCAATGCCATGTCATACAGTACTTAGCACTAGACTGTAGAGTTTGACATACATTTCCACTGTGTTTCTCTGAATATCTGGAGTGTTAGTCTGGAGCTCGAACCCTTTGAGCCAAGTCGTTTGAGGCTGCTTTTTGCTCGATAATCCTCAGCGATGAGTCAGATACTCATATCAAGGCAGTTAACACACTGTTCCTAGGCCATCATTGAAAATAAGAATTTGTTCTTAACTGACTTGCCTAGTTAAATAAAGGTAAAATAAAATAAATACAAATACTCAAAGCAATTTGGATGTCTGGTGTGTCCGACTGCATATGTTCTAGACGCTGAGTGGCTATATTAAGGGTCCTAACCTTTATCCAAATAGATCCAAGTGGGATGTGATATCATGGTGAAAGTGATCCAGCTAAATGCCTGCATAAAACTTAGATTTTACCATCATCCTTGTAGGGAAGAAACTACAGCCCCTTTAAAAGCTTCAAACATGTAAGATCAAATATCTATCTACATTTTTGCCGAAGCTACATTAGTTCTACAGCCTATGAAACAGTCCACAGTCCACTGTCTCCCGGATAACCCCTAGTAAGATGTTGCTGTCTCATGTTCCTTAGACGGCCTCAAGGACATAGATTGTATGGAGAGTGATTGAGGACAGGCCTGGAGATCCATGGATGCAGAAGAGCAGGTGTCTGCTTTTCAGATTTATGTTGCATTTAATTGCTCCGAAGCCCCACAGTACTGGATGACATGTCAAGGATGGGTTTGGATTAAATATTCAAAGTCTTGAGTTACTGTGAAAATGAATGTGGAGAGGAGGTGGGTGTTGAAGGGACACACACACACAGACATGGGAGAATGGTTACACACTCACATACACAGGCCTGCAGTGCAGATTCACAATTAACTCTTGGGGAGGAAACAATAAGTGTCAGTTGAGAGACTGGAACTGGTTGTGTTTAAATGACAGAGTTGGTGAGGTCTCTGCTCCCCTTCAGGCTGTCTTTTTACGAGTGTTTAGAAATTGCAATTCTGTGTCTTATAAGGACAGCAAAGGAAGTAGCTAGCTGGAGTCAGAGTCCAGTGACAGAGCAGGCTTGATGCCAGACCAAACAGATTCAAACATTAGGCCATGTCTCCTCAGACTCCCACTCTACCTCTGAGACCTAGTGCTTGTCTGCCAGCATTTAGAACTCCTCGTTGTGTTAAATGGGGATGTTCTAATGCAAGTGAAACTCTGGTCTAGACTAAGATAGATTAAGGTGTACTGTGCACTCCTTGCCAATGCAGCACAAAATGACAAAGTTAATGGGGAAACAGAGACAGATCTATTGGCAGTAGTCTTATCTGGGTTGCCCCGGTTAAATTCATCACATTGTACTGTTCTGGAGTGGACTCATAAGGCAAACTCCGCTAACATCATGTGTCAGCAGTAATGGTAATTAGCAACACTATCCTTATTCCGGGTCTGCCTGTAAAACTCACTGTCATACTGTTAAACCTTCCTCATTAAGAGCAGGAAGAGAGATAAGTGGGGCAAACCGATTCAGACTGTGTGCCCGGAGTCTAACCTTAAAGCATTGGTGCATGTCAGAGACAGACGAGCCACGCATGGTTACAGGAACCTTGTCTTCTCACCAACCACCTCTACTTGCTGCTGCTGCATTTTTTAACTGTGGGCAGAAAGGTTACCCAGCATTTTGACCTGAGAGTCAGAGGTAGTCGTCCTATTCAAACACAAGCCTGGCTGCTCTGGGCTCCATGCCAGGCCACCCTGCTCTGCTTGCCCTGACTGGGAGAGTCTGCTCTCTAATAGGGTGGATAGGGGCCTCCCTGGAGCAGCTGCTCCAACCACACCTCCCAGCCATAGCCCTCTTTCTGGGGAGTGGATCACCACTCTGGGGACACTAATCTAGGGCCCATGCAGGATGGAGCAGCAACAGCCCCGGTTAACGCTCCACAAGGCCAAGAGACAAGCCTTTCTTGTCTGGCCAGATACATGCTGTATCATTCTCATCCCCAGTCCATTTAGCCATTCCCATGTTTTTGTGCCACCACCTCAACACCCGTTTGATTAGCACAGCACTCTCTGATGAAGGATAGAGGACATGGACAGAAAGCCTGGCATATTCACGATTCACCAGTATCACCATTGACCTGAGAGTCAGAGGTAGTTCTCATTGTTCAGAAGTGAACTTTTCCTTTAATCCCCAGTACTTGACACCAGCCATTACCGAGTCATCGCCCATCTCTGTGTTTTCATTGGTGCTGCTGGTGCTCTCAGGCCTGGACTGAGCTAAGCGGGTCTGTCATATAAAGGGGCTGTGGAGCTTGTTTTTCTGTTTGTTTATGGCAGGTGGTGACGGACCACGGAGGCAGTGCTAGATTTCTGCCAGACTGAAATGTTTAAAATGTTCTATTAACCTCCGAGAGAGGCTGTTTAATATGTCAGTGTGGCAAATTATTTTTTTATCCCTCGTCTCGGTCCACTCTCCACAGTCGTTCTCTCTGCTCTGTACTATCTCTATCTATCTCACATTCTCTCTGATACATTTTCTCTCATCATGGTACAGCACTGCAGTTTGTCTCTAAGCAGCAAGTCAGAATTATATAACTCATCTTGTGTTGCTTTCACTGGCATCAGCAGAAATGTCTATGCATTACACTGTATAGTTTTGTTTGTAATATATGTGACTCACCACCTGGATTCGGTCTTACGTAGCAAATTTAGAATTTCAGTTTTTTTTACATTGGATAAAAGTAGAGACTCAGAGCTACAAAATTATATATCAACACAACATTCTTGAGGGACAATGGGAAATTAATTCTACTTAGAAAGTTGATACACTTGTAAACTCACTTTTTAGAAAAGGGCCTTTGAATGTTTTGGTACCTATTAGAGCTCTCCTTTGTCTACACCCACTCATCATTGTTCACACCCTCATAAGCCAGCCCCACCCATCTCTATAAGGATTCACATGAGGTCATGTGCTAAAGACTAAAAGTGGTAGTAGCCTACAATGGGGGAAAAATCCAGGTAAACAGAAAATGTCCAGATAAAAATATTTTATAAATATAAGATGACGCTTACCCAGATACACTTGTCTAAATTGATGTGAAAGAAATGCTATAACCCCCAGCCACATCCACTGGTGGAGAAAGTACTCAATTGTCATACTTGAGTAAAAGTATAAATAATTTCAAATTCCATATTAAACCAGACGGCATTATTGTATTTCAAAAAATTGAATAATTAACAAATAGCCAGGGGCACCTTACACCTTAGCCAAATACATTTAAACTCAGTTCTTCACAATTTCTGACATTTAATCCTAGTAAAAATACCCTGTCTTAGGTCAGTTAGGAACACCACTTTATTTTAAGAATGTGAAATGTCAGAATAATAGCAGAGAGAATGATTTATTTCAGAATGTATTTATTTCATTACATTCCCAGTGGGTCAGAAGTTTACATACACTCAATTAATATTTGGTAGCATTGATTTTCAATTGTTTAACTTGGGTCAAACGTTTCGGGTAGCCTTCCACTTGCTTCCCACAATACGTTGGGTGAATTTTGGCCCATTCCTCCTGACAGAGCTGGTGTAACTGAGTCAGGTTTGTAGGCCTCATTGCTTGCACATGCTTTTCCAGTTCTGCCCACAAATGTTCTATAGGATTGAGGTCAGGGCTTTGTGATGGCCACTCCAATACCTTGACTTCATTGTCCTTAAGCCGTTTTGCCAGGGCTTTGGAAGTATGCTTGGGGTCATTGTCCATTTGTAAGACCCATTTGCAACCAAGCTTTAACTTCCTGACTGATGTCTGGAGATGTTGCTTCAATATATATCCACATAATTTTTCTTCTTCAAGATGCCATCTATTCTGTGAAGTGAACCAGTCCCTCCTGCAGAAAAGCACCCCCACAACATGATGCTGCCACCCCGTGCTTCACGGTTGGGATGGTGTTCTTCGGCTTGCAAGCATCCCCCTTTTTCCTAGAAACATAACGATGGTCATTATGGCCAAACAGTTCTATTTTTGTTTCATCAGACCAGAGGACATTTCTCCAAAAAGTACAATCTTTGTCCCCATGTGCAGTTGCAAACCGTARTCTGGCTTTTTTATGGAGGTTTTGGAGCAGTGGCTTCTTCCTTGCTAAGCGGCCTTTCAGGTTATGTCGATATAGGACTCGTTTTACTGTGGATATAGATACTTTTGTACCTGTTTCCTCCACCATCTTCAAAAGGTCCTTTGCTGTTGTTCTGGGATTTATTTGCACTTTTCGCACCAAACTACATTCATCTCTAGGAGACAGAACGCATCTCCTGAGCGGTATGATGGCCGCGTGGTCCCATGGTGTTTATACTTGCATACTATTGTTTGTACAGATGAACGTGGTGCCTTCAGGCGTTTGGAAATTGTTCCCAGGGTTGAACCAGACTTGTGGAGGTCTACAATTGTGGAGGTCTACAAGGTCTTGGCTGATTTCTTTTGATTTTCCCATGATGTCAAGCAAAGAGGCACTGAGTTTGAAGGTAGGCCTTGAAATACATCCACAGGTACACCTCCAATTGACTCAAATTATGTCAATTGGCCTATCAGAAGCTTCTAAAGCCATGACATCATTTTCTGGAATTTTCCAAGCTGTTTGAAGGCACAGTCAACTTAGTGTATGTAAACTTCTGACCCACTGGAATTGTGATACAGTGAAAGAATCTGTCTGTAAACAATTGTTGGAAAAATGACTTGTGTCATGCAAAGTAGATGTCCTATCTGACTTGCCAGAACTATAGTTTGTTAACAAGAAATGTGTTTAGTGGTTGATACACTTAGGTTGGAGTCATTAGAACTCGTTTATGTAAAATTCTGACTTCAACTGTAGGTATCAAAAGTAAACCATTTCAACGTCCTTAAGCAAACAAGACGGCACAATTGTATTATCTTTTATTGATGGATAGCCAGGGGCACACCAACACAGACATAATTTTCAAACAAAGCATTTGTGTTAAGTGAGTCTGCCAGATCAGAGGCAGTATAGATGACCAGGGATGTTCTCTTGATAAGTGTTTGAATTGGACAATTTTCCTGTCAAAATGTAACAAGTACTTTTGTTGTCAAGGAAAATGTATGGAGTAAAARGTATATTATTTTCTTTACGAATGTAGTGAAGTGAAAGTTGACAAATATAAATAGTAATGTACAGATACCACAAAAAACGACTTAAGAAGTACTTTAAAGTATTTTTACTTAAGTACTTTACACCACTGCCCAAATGCCTTCACACCAGTACATTAGCATACTTTAAATACTGCTACACATGCACTTATCACATAGTATTCCATACATACGTTAATTTAAGGCCATGCAACCTGAGTTGAAACCTGAGTGAGATGCACATGTACAGTACATAAACAGATGCATGTGCTATATATTTAAGTGGTGGAGACTTGATACGGTCACATGATATTGTTGTGGTATGTCACAAAATCATGTTACGACCAAACATATCAATATTCTGCTAAGTTGCTAAGTGGATGGTCTCTACAGAAGGTGTAAACGGTACAGCCAAATGGTTACTCACATAGTAGCAATATCAGAAATAGATAGTGTCAATATAAATAAAATATACAGGATGTACAAGAACAATAACGATAGTGATAGACGAGGTAGTTATATGCATACAATCAGGGGTAAAGTGGCTGAGCAGCAGGATAAAAAAAAATAGCAGCAACATGTGAATAGAGGCACTGCAGATAGTGCTGATGACTGGTCCGTCCAAACCACGCATGAACAAGTGAATCTATATTCGGAGAGTCTGTTTCTGTCCTGCCCTTGACTTTGGTGCAGGGCACGTGATGCCCATAGCCTCTTCGTTGCAAAACTCCCTGATCTTGTTAAAAAGATAAGTTTGTCTAGCTGTGTCCAGTCCAGGTGGTGCTTGTACAGGCAGACCATCTATGGGAGGAAGGATGTCAGCGTTGCGCAGCAGCTGAAATCTGGTCCCGACAGTCCGAACGCTCCTTGGCGACAACACCAGGCTCCGGAGCATTGAAGCTGTAAAACAGAGAATAACAAAAAAAATTTAGATAAGAATAACCTCATAAAAATACAATCATTTTTTACCTGAAGAGCTGGTACTGCATGATCTGTGGCAGCGGCCTGAAGTACGGAGTCAGGTGTTGTTGCCAGCCATAGCTTTCCACCAGCACCGTACCATCCTCCAGTCCAACCAGCTGTGGGATGTTAACCCCTGTACTTCACAACACCAGCAATCTCAGACAAAGTGTTTACTCTGGTCTTTCTGAAGCGCTGCTTGATGAGGCCAAAGCACAAGTCAGGGGCAAACTTGGTGTGGCCTGTGATCAGGAAGTGAAGGTCCAGATTGTGGTGGAGCTTGTGCATGATCCACCAGGCACAATACCAGAGCACAAACTTGTTCTTGTTTTGGCCACTGCAGTTATCACAATTCAGGTCCACACGAGTTTTCCCAACTCCGTATTTGGTGAAGAAATAGTGCATATAGATAATGACTGTGCTGCTGCCATTGCTTGCTTGGGCCAGCTCTCTTGTTGATGACTGTATGACTGGTGGATTAGAGTCAGGCGTGTTCTACTGATTAATGCTGAAAGACAAATTCCAGATACAAGTATTTTAGCATTATTATACAATAGATGCAAAATGGCATTCTGAGACCATCACTACACACAGTTCATTCAGGTAATGTTAGCTACTGTAGCTAGCCAGCCATCTAACGTCAGCTGACTAGCTAACAGCAAGCTTTAACTAGCAATACAAACCGGTTGTCATAGTTAGCTWAAGTTAACCAATATGTTCAATATTAGCTAGCTAACACAGGGCTATAACTAGCAATGCAAAATGGCATTCTGAGAAAACCTCATTAACATTACACACACTTCATACACATAAGTTAATTTTAGCTAACAAGCCAGCCACCTAACCTCAGCTAGCCAAAAGCAAGCTTTAACTTGGGATCTTTTGTTTAGACATGTCTTGTTAACGTTAGCTAGATAGCTAAAAAATGAATTATAATCCCAATCCATAGAGTAACGTTACTAGCAATACAAACCAATTGTCATAACAAGCTAAAGTTAACCAAATAGCGTTAGGCTCATTGTTAGTTAGCAGCCATCGAACTCCAACTGGCTGGCTAACAGCAAGCTTTAGCTTGCAATGAAATCA
Source organism: Salvelinus sp. IW2-2015 (assembly GCF_002910315.2). NCBI lineage: Eukaryota > Metazoa > Chordata > Actinopteri > Salmoniformes > Salmonidae > Salvelinus > Salvelinus sp. IW2-2015. The sequence continues at coordinate 39,826,105 of NC_036860.1, read as the reverse complement.
ACTTTCGGACAAAATTACAAATATCTGAATCTGTAGCTAGATTCTTACCTGTATGGATGAAAGTTTCATGGCAGACTGCAACCCCTTTTATAAGACATCCTGTGTGGTATCCGTTTAGTTTGCATAGCTTGTTTGGCCCGTTGTGTTCCACTGATTTCAAAACRTGTTATGAAATGAGAGAGTCAGCATTGCATGGCACGATCTTTGTCTAGAAAGTAGTCCAGAAAGTAGTCCATCACAACTTTTTCCCACTGACCTTTGTCGATAGCGCCCGATAAATTCAGGGCAGCAACATACTGTATTTGCAGTTCTCCATGGCTAACCTAATATCTTTTTTAAAAAAAAATGCTGTAGAAATTATTTACGCATTACGAGCAGCTCATTTTATAGACACAAGATGCAACACCGACCAATCCAAACTCATCTCTCGGCATGTCCAGCCCACTTATCTCAGMCAGTCATGGCTAGCGGGAAGGTTGCTAACTTTTTCTGTGGCTAAACCAGCTATGCTCGTAATTTAACAATTTTATTCGTACAGTATTTACAGATTTGATATTAAGCCACATGAAAGTTCACATGTTCGAGAAAATCAGTTCAAAAGGCTCTCCTGTGAAGTTGTGACTTGCGACATACGCCTAGTGTCACGATCGTCATAACTGGACCAAAGCGCAGCGTGATCTGGATTCCACATATTTTATTACTAGTGAAACTCAAAGCAAAACAATAAACGAACAAACGAAACGTGAAGAAAATGCAGTGCTCACAGGCACTACACAAAACAAGATCCCACAAAGGGGAAATGGCTGCCTAAATATGATCCCCAATCAGAGACAACGATAAACAGCTGCCTCTGATTGGGAACCATACCAGGCCAACATAGAAATATAATTACCTAGATGACCCACCCTAGTCACACCCCGACCTAACCAACATAGAGAATAAAAAGCTCTCTATATGGTCAGGGCGTGACACCTAGTTTCTTGAATCGGAACACATATCTGTAATTACATATACAACAAGCTGGAAGGCCACGTCTGTCATCATGTTGGTTTACCTGACAAATACAYAGACATATGATTATTTGGTACTCTGGTCCTCACAATCAAAATCAACTACAGCATGACAGACCTGGCAACATTTGTTTCCACAATAAGATCTTAGGTTCTACACATAGGTGGTTCATGAGACGTAGGAAATGAATTGTTGAATAAATGCAACCCATTCATCCATTCAACAAATTTTTCTGCTAAATAATCTCTGTCAATTATTTTTCTTCAATATTTGAGGTTCATCAGCCACCACGGTAAATTGAACAAACAATATTGTTTTGTCTCTTAATTTTGTTTATTTGTACACATAATAAATTATTTTACATTTTCATAAAGAAATTCCTCATGTGACTTTACTGTCTGAATGTTGCAATCACAATGTATCGATGTACAGCCGGTGGTGATAGACATATATTGCAGCAGCTGCACACACAATGAGGAAAAATAACATTGATGAGCTTTGATTGTCTGACTCCCCTTAGGGTTTAAATGAGTTAAGCTAAAAGCTTCTTCCCTTTCCATCCCTGTGCCAACTGGATAGTTGTTTTTCCATGCAGAGAGGCCTCTGTCTTATATGAATTGGCCCACTTTGAATCTAAACAGCCCATTCTCTCCCAGGCAGCCTCCAGATTGCTGGATTCACTGCCTGTTTAATTCCCAGTCTGTTGATGATGTGTGGCCTACTGGCTGGCTGGCTCTCACTCTGGACAATTAAGTCTCACTACACAGAAACAGCACGGAAAGGTCAGAGACAGAGAGCATGGAGAAAYATGCCAGCTTGTTTTTCCACCATTCAAATGTAATTCATTTACAAAATGTAGAGCAGAATGGAGAATGTGCTGGAATTGGATTTTGTTTGGAAGTGTGGTGGATCAGCCTGGCTTCAAAGATTAGATGTAAAAGTACATTTGTGGCACTTAAATTAGTATGGTATGTTACGTTTGGTATGGTTACATAAGACAGAAGGTTACTTAAGCCAAAAACAATGGAGGTGTGAGGGATCAGCCTGGCCTCAAAGACTAGACATAACATAGTAAACATAAAACAGAAGGTTATTTAAACTAAAAACAAAAGGAGGGAGGCTGGTCGGAGAGGATGGATGGGCTCAAACACTAGATGTAACATAGTAAACGTAAATCTGACACTCAAATTAGTATGATATGTTACATTTGGTATGGTTACATAAGACAGAAGGTTAGTGAAGGCAAAAACAAAAGGAGTTGTGAGTAATCAGCCTGGCCTCAAATAGTAGCATAGTTACAAAGGAGGGAGGCTAGTCAGGGAGGATGGATGTATAACGCAAACGTCTAGCAACCCAAAGGTTGCGTGTTTGAATCACATCACKTACAACTTTACCTTTTTAACTACTTTGAAACTACTTAGCATGTTAGCTAACCCTTCGCCCAAACTTAATCCCTATCCCTAACTCCTAACCTTAACCTTAACTCCGAACCCTTACCTTAACCCATAACCTTAACTCCTAACTCTAACGCCTAGCTAACGTTAGCCACAACAAATTGGAATTCTTAACATATCATACAAATTGGAATTCCTGACATATCATACGAAATGAGTGATGGACATCCACAAATGAATACATACTGTACCATACGAAATGTAACATATCATAGTAAAGATACGTATGTTACCACTACCCCTGACTCCAGTTTAGAGGGATGTGGGGGGAGGGGGTGTATTGTAAGCCTACATGCACACAAGCAACTATCTGTTACTGCGTCCATATTAGGACAGCATCACCTTACACCACCTCTTTCTCTCCCCTGCCTCTGCGCTATAAATAAAGAGTGATATACATATAAAGATGCTGCATGCTTTTAGTCTCCTTCCTTCGCTGTGTCATGGACCCTTATTAGAGGTTTCACATCGTTCTTGGTTTCTCTTTGAAAATACCTAAATGTGCATAACACAMTTTGGTTGTTTAGAGTGGAATTTCATTCTATTGATCAAGTTGTGGTTTGTACCAGTAGATAGATTATAGTATATAAAAAGGCAGGGGAGAGGAGGAGTGAAAAGAGAGGGAAGTCAGTGTCTCTTTGAAATGGAGATCAAAGACACTAGTGGTCTATCCCTGSGGATTGTACTACAGTGGTGCCCCTGTAGTAGCCGCTGGTTGGGAAAGTATCAGGACATTTCTATACACTTAGAGCTAGTGTCCCTCTGGACTACGCGTGGTTAGCTCTGGTCCTCTGTGCCTTGAGTGTCTGCTGATTTCTCCTCTGTCGGCACCAGTGGTGTAAAGTACTTAAGTAAAAATACTTTAAAGTACTACTTAAGTAGATTTGGGGGGTATCTGTACAATACTTTACTATTTATATTTTTGACATCTTTTACTTTTACCTCACTACATTCCTGAAGAAAATATTGTACTTTTTACATTTTCCCTAAAACCCAAAAGTACTCGTTACATTTTGAATACTTAGCAGGACAGGAAAATGGTCCAATTCACACACTTATCAAGAAAACATCCCTGGTCATCCCTACTGCCTCTGATCTGGCGGACTCACTAAACACAAATGCTTTGTTTGTAAATGATGTCTGAGTGTTGGAGTGTGCCTCTGGCTATTCGTATTCAAAATAATTGTAATTTWTTTWTWTTTTATTATTAGCATTTATATCCAGCCAACCTTATATGTCATTCTAGTCAAGGCTTTTGGTTATTACTGCACTCTACATTCAGGGTGGTAGTAGATATGATTGCGGTTATTCTAAATAAAAAAACATGATAGCAGTTATTATTATTTTTCTACCTAATGCTGCACTTTGTCTCAATGCCAAACACTTGCTCTTTGCAGACTTCCTTAGATAGACACTTTTCCCCAATTGATCTGAAGTAAATATCAATACTAGCATTCACAGATCAGAGTGATGTTACTTGTCATTATTTCTTGCCTTGCAGGCCATTCTCTCTCTTTAAGCTCACTGCAGGGGCCTTGAAAAAACAAGATGTGCAGATCATTGACAAATCTACATGTTTTCAAGACAAGGGAAATCTATTTCAGATCTTCTGTCTACCCCCTTTCTCTCCTTCTCTCTCCCTCTGTCTGTCTCTTTCTATCTGATGATGGGATTCACTTTTTGATGACACAGTATTTGCTATTAACATAATAATAATACAAATAAAATAATATGTGAAAAATGGACATGAATATATTTTAGAATTAAAAATACTCATCCAATTTAGTTTTAAACAGCCTTGACAATACTGTAGATTCCCAGTGAATGCTAAGGATGCCGCTTCTGATATGGCATAGCCGGAAGGTTATGGTTTTATCATGGGGAGAAAATAAGCAAAATGTAGAGATCAAAACGTAGACAGGAGATAACTCTGACAACTTGTCCCAGTATATAGGGCTGACTCGCTATCTTCGGGGATGGGAGATAACATTGGGGGAATGCAGGACTATTCAACGTACTACCTCGACGAACTAGTCAAAATGAAAAGCTTTAGAATCTCAGGCATACATTTTATTTATTCAATTGACTCTACTCACTCCTACTCATACTGTACAGAATAGACTAAAAGCAATTCTACTGTATAGGATGTTTAAAAATAAATAAAAAATGTGATCCACTTTCTACCATGTGGCGCCACACAATTACCCTTGGGGAACGATGAATAACTAAGCAGTTACACAGATTAAAATTCCTCTACAGAGTCTCTGTTTGGATGGGGATGGTGTATAATAGTGGAAATGCAAGACATCTCCCATGTGAAATCAACATTAGAGCCAGGATAAAGGAGTGCGACAGGCCTGAGTCTCTAGCTCAACTTGATCAGGGGAGAGAGGAAGAATTGCAATTGGTTTCCAATCCCCCAAAGCAGAGAGAGAGAGAGAGACCCTTCCCTATACCTACTGTACACACCTTGTACTACACAATCCCCCAAAGCACCGCCGCAACGAGTTATATTTTACAGCAAAGGCTGCAGCAGAAGTGAACTCCTTTGTTGGCGACTCTCATCCGTGTGTGTGCGATTGGCTGGTGGCTCCATGGGGAACTCGTGAAGGCTGTCATATTTCTTCTGTGGGAAAACTTGTTTTAACCTGTCTGAAGGCTCTTATATATTGGTTCACTTATGACATTAAAATACATTTGTTCATTGGGCAGAATCTTGAATAAAATGCTCTGCATTCGTTGCCTTCCTTTTAGATAAAGCTCCGCCTTATCTTAGCTCACTGGTCACCATAACAACACCCACCCGTAGCACGCGCTCCAGTAGGTATATCTCACTGGTCATCCCCAAAGCCAACACCTTCTTTGGCCGCCTTTCCTTCCAGTTCTCTGCTGCCAATGACTGGAACGAATTGCAAAANTTAAGCTCACTGCAGGGGCCTTGAAAAAACAAGATGTGCAGATCATTGACAAATCTACATGTTTTCAAGACAAGGGAAATCTATTTCAGATCTTCTGTCTACCCCCTTTCTCTCCTTCTCTCTCCCTCTGTCTGTCTCTTTCTATCTGATGATGGGATTCACTTTTTGATGACACAGTATTTGCTATTAACATAATAATAATACAAATAAAATAATATGTGAAAAATGGACATGAATATATTTTAGAATTAAAAATACTCATCCAATTTAGTTTTAAACAGCCTTGACAATACTGTAGATTCCCAGTGAATGCTAAGGATGCCGCTTCTGATATGGCATAGCCGGAAGGTTATGGTTTTATCATGGGGAGAAAATAAGCAAAATGTAGAGATCAAAACGTAGACAGGAGATAACTCTGACAACTTGTCCCAGTATATAGGGCTGACTCGCTATCTTCGGGGATGGGAGATAACATTGGGGGAATGCAGGACTATTCAACGTACTACCTCGACGAACTAGTCAAAATGAAAAGCTTTAGAATCTCAGGCATACATTTTATTTATTCAATTGACTCTACTCACTCCTACTCATACTGTACAGAATAGACTAAAAGCAATTCTACTGTATAGGATGTTTAAAAATAAATAAAAAATGTGATCCACTTTCTACCATGTGGCGCCACACAATTACCCTTGGGGAACGATGAATAACTAAGCAGTTACACAGATTAAAATTCCTCTACAGAGTCTCTGTTTGGATGGGGATGGTGTATAATAGTGGAAATGCAAGACATCTCCCATGTGAAATCAACATTAGAGCCAGGATAAAGGAGTGCGACAGGCCTGAGTCTCTAGCTCAACTTGATCAGGGGAGAGAGGAAGAATTGCAATTGGTTTCCAATCCCCCAAAGCAGAGAGAGAGAGAGAGACCCTTCCCTATACCTACTGTACACACCTTGTACTACACAATCCCCCAAAGCACCGCCGCAACGAGTTATATTTTACAGCAAAGGCTGCAGCAGAAGTGAACTCCTTTGTTGGCGACTCTCATCCGTGTGTGTGCGATTGGCTGGTGGCTCCATGGGGAACTCGTGAAGGCTGTCATATTTCTTCTGTGGGAAAACTTGTTTTAACCTGTCTGAAGGCTCTTATATATTGGTTCACTTATGACATTAAAATACATTTGTTCATTGGGCAGAATCTTGAATAAAATGCTCTGCATTCGTTGCCTTCCTTTTAGATAAAGCTCCGCCTTATCTTAGCTCACTGGTCACCATAACAACACCCACCCGTAGCACGCGCTCCAGTAGGTATATCTCACTGGTCATCCCCAAAGCCAACACCTTCTTTGGCCGCCTTTCCTTCCAGTTCTCTGCTGCCAATGACTGGAACGAATTGCAAAAATCGCTGAAGTTGGAGACTTATATCTCCCTCACTAACTTTAAGCATCAGCTATCTGAGCAGCTCACCGATCGCTTCAGCTGTACACAGACCATTGGTAAATAGCCAATCCAACTACCTACCTGATCCCCATATTGTTTTATTTAAAAAATATATATATTTTGCACATCAGTATTTCTACTTGCACATCATGATCTTCACATCTATCACTCCAGTGTTAATTTGCTAAATTGTAATTACTTCGCTACTATGGCCTTATATATTGCCTTACCTCCTTACTCCATTTGCACACACTGTATATAGATTTTTCTATTGTTATTGACTGTACTTTTGTTTATCCCATGTGTAACTCTGTGTTGTTGTTTTTTGTCGCACTGCTTTGCTTTATCTTGGCCAGGTCGCAGTTGTAAATGAGAACAATTCTCAACTGGCCTACCTGGTTAAATAAAGGTGAAATAAAATTTAAAAAAGAATAAATAAAACAGGGTTGGGGCGAATAACTTAAATCTAATTCATAAGCCTACCAATACATTCATTAATACACAACAAAGTTATTTCAATCTTGTAATAATACATTTTCTTTCAATTTGCTCTATAAAATCTATTTATCAATATAATAAAACTAGGCCCATTATATTTCCTTGAATAAACCTAGCCTACTCAAAACGTCATAATTGGCTTTAGCAAGGGCTGTACAAATTCATACATTTTCAGCATTATTGTGATGAGTTTTTAGGATAGGCAAATTATTAGATATTCTGCCCAGCTGTTTGTCGGCAGCACACTAAATAATTCCATAGATTTGAGGAATTTTAGTGATCAGCACCAATAGCCTATGTAAAGTCTGTATCAATAGGCTTACAGTTGTATTCTAAAAGAAATAAGGAAATATGATTGACATGCGCTGCACATAGGAAAGTGTCCAGACAACTATGAGCTGATTGACCAGTAGGCTAGGTGTGATCTGATCTAGTCTAATCAATTATCTGAATACAAAACCCATCAACCCCCTATGAGCCATCAGCAGGACAAAAGTATTGCTCAGTATATGAGATGGTGCACTATTAACGGCAGCACCACTTAAAACTGTTTTCATTTGCACACAAATCCAAAACGATGTACGCGATTGCAAAATCGAATGCTTCTTACAGAAATATTCACCTAACATGCGTGGTTCTTCAATAGGCTATGCATCATGCGTAGGCTAATGAACCTACAGTATACTTGTTGGGAGGGCATTTGGTATCCAGCTGTTTAGTTAGGCCTAGTGATATTGTTGACCATCAACTGATCCAGGATTTTTTTTCTGAATGACAGTCAAGTGACAAACAAATGTTGTGATACACTGTAGCATGTCATGCAAAAAAAACGGTATTCGGGAAAAATGTCCAGAATATGTTGATGTCTCGTTCATTGCGCAAGTGAAGACAGTTGTGATCCGTGTTGGATCTAATCCAACACCCCTACATTTATGTTGATTATCTGCTATTGTCTGCTTGATTTACAGCTGGGTCTAGATGATTTAACAGAGAAATAATCAAGGTAATGAGATAATGTTTTCATATGTTTCTATGTGTTGGACAACAATGTAGGCTTCTGTGCACAATTGCCTACCTAGTCTATTTTATGACACCCAACATATTTTCCATTCTATTATTCAGGACATTTAATGATAACAAATAGGTAAGTTAGTGGGCTTATAAATCAAATCCAATTTTATTGGTCACATACACATGAATTTCCCGCGCTGCCTTTTCAGCGGAATGTTGTCGAGGGGTTCCGCTAGCAAAACGTGTGTCCTAAAAAGGTTGACAGTCTGATGGCCTTGAGATAGAAGCTGTTTTTCAGTCTCTTGGTCCCAACTTTGATGCACCTGTACTGACCTCGCCTTCTGGATGATAGCGGGGTGAACAGGCAGTGGCTCGGGTGGTTGTTGTCCTTGATKATCTTTTTGGAGGGCAGGTACCTTGCCCCCGGTGATGCGTTGTGCAGACCTCACTTCCCTCTGGAGAGCCTTACGGTTGTGGGCGGAGCAGTTGCCGTACCAGGCGGTGATACAGCCCGACAGAATGCTCTCAATTGTGCATCTGTAAAAGTTTGTGAGTGTTTTCACTGACAAGCCAAATTTCTGCAGCCTCCTGAGGTTGAAGAGGCGCTGTTGCGCCTTCTTCACCACGCTGTCAGTGTGGGTGGACCATTTCAGTTGGTCCGTGATGTGTACACTGAGGAACTTAAAACGTTCCACCTTCTCCACTACTGTCCCGTCGATGTGGATAGGGGGGTGCTCCCTCTGCTGTTTCCTGAAGTCCACRATCATCTCCTTTGTTTTGTTGACGTTGACTGTGAAGTTATACTCCTGACACCACACTCCGAGGGCCCTCACCTCCTCCCTGTAGGCCATCTCGTCGTTGTTGGTAATCAAGCCTACCACTGTTGTGTCGTCTGCAGGGACTCCGATCCCTTTAATCATAGAGGCTGCTATTGTTACAATGTTTCCATTTCTTTTGTCATATTTGCATTTCTTTTATCATGTTTCTATTTATTTTGTCATGTGGCAGTCTATTTTGAATTGAAGCGCACAAATGTCGGCCTTTTACCAGATCCCAAAATCTTTGCATGAACTGTTTACTTTCATAAATTCGGTAGTCTATGCTAAAAAATATACTATAATATTTTGCCTATATTAACAAAGGTATTTTAGGCCATAGCCTAAAGAACAGCTACATGATTTAATGAAAAGCAGCAAATAAACACAGCATTATTTCACATTCTTTAATAAAAGACTCATAAACAGAAACAGGCAATAAGCTACAGCTCGCTTCACAGTTTTACTGCCAAATAGGCCTACAAGGAAACTCGATGTATCTCAACAACGTAGTAGAGCAGCGTAGTACATTCCACAAAAAAATGTGATCGACAAAAATACACGTAAGCCCCACTACTCTCTTCTACACTGCTCTAGTTAATCATAGGTAGCGATATAAAGGTCACCTCCAATCAATTAAAAGGTTATCTCTAGAGCTGCAAGGCCATGTTCGAGTCCGGAGGGAGCATACATTGTCATTGACACATCCCTGCTAAAATAGACAGGACAATCTATACTGCACTATTGGCTATAGCTTTCTTAACTGGGTCCAAGGACAGTGCAAAATATCATTGCTCAATAGAAACATACAGCGAAATGTTCTGTAAAATATCTCAAGAAAATTGCCTGTTTTTCAGTGTTAGACAGAGGATGACAAAGAGAGAATACTTTTTTTGACTGGGGGGAGGCACCATAGCAGTCATATTGAAAAGGAGCACAGAGAGTGAATAAGAGGCTTGCCTTTGTCCAGTGTCTCTGCAGTAGGGGAGTAAAAAGCCTTCCCCACTCTGCTGTGGCAGAATCTATTAAGACCTTGAAGCCAGCACTTCCCTTTGATGTTGTGCCTTGAAAACAAGGCTATTCAATCTCCCTGCTCAGAGTCAATAAAGCCCTGGTGTCGTAAATTTGTACATGCAGGTTTTTATGGAATCCTGGTCTAGTGGCATGGATCTGGGGGAGATGCTAGGAGGCTACGAAAAATACCTAATTTTAAGTGTCTCGCTGTGCAAACAGAGAGTGACGGGGAATGCTACAGAGGCACTTTAGTTTTTGCGGTCGTCTTGGAGGGAAACAAAGTTTGGAGGTGGTGGTGGTGGACAGTCAACTTCCCTCTGCTTGAGCGGTTCGGTCAGGTCAATTCCAGGACATTGCGTTTCATCATCAGCCCAGTCAATCAACGTCCAAACTGTGTCTCTTCAATTCGGAGAGAGCACAGTCACAATGTCAGGGCTTGAGCGTGACAATCACTGACTCTTCCTAGAAGCTCTCTCAGACTCCCTCATATCCACCTGAAAAAAAATAATAACTGTTTACAATTAGCGGTGAGAGATGAGATACTAAGAGGTGATAATTGCACGTTTTGGTCTTGTATCACGAGCGATCCATTACAGCTCTGCAACGGTAGGAGAGGGGGCTCTAGTGTGTTCTGGCACAGCAGTTTGTCTATTCACATATCAATCACTGTCATGGCACATCTTGATTCAGCACTCCTATAGGCGGCTCAGGGTTGTGTTGTACAGCCCGAATGAATATGAAGTTAATAGGAAATCTATAGCAGCTGACTGACAGTGAATCCCCCTCTCTTAAATCAGGGTCAAACTCAGATGGAGTGGTGTGCACACTTTGCCAGGTTAATTCAATGGGACAGATATCTCTCTCTCTCATCTCTCTCTCTTTCTGTGTCTCGCTCCTCTTCTTTTTTCCCCATCTCACTTTCTTTCCCTCTCTATTGTGTCTGTCTCCATTGTCTCTTTCCCTCTCTCCCAATCTCCCTCTATCTGCTCCTTTCTTTCCCTCTCACTATCTCTTACTCCCCTCCTCAAAGCCAACATACTCTTGATGGATGATGTGGTGTTGGCTTCTCTTTGCTTTGAAGGCCTCGATCAGTAGATGTGGTATTTGGATGCTGCGTAGAGAAATCTAAAAGGCAATTCCACTATATATTGTATATGTATGTACAGTTGAAGTCGGAAGTTTACATACACCTTAGCCAAATACAATTAAACTCAGTTTTTCACMATTTCTGACATTTAATCCTAGTAAGAATTCCCTGCCTTAGGTCAGTTAGGATCACCACTTTATTTTAAGAATGTGAAATGTCAGAATAATAGTATATAATGACCCACATTCCCAGTGGGTCAGAAGTTTACATATACTCAATTGGTATTTGGTAGAATTGACTTAAAATTGTTTAACTTGGGTCAAACATTTCAGGTAGCCTTCCACAAGCTTCCCACAACAAGTTGGGTGAATTTTGGCCCATTCCTCCTGACAGAGCTGGTGTAACTGAGTCAGGTTTGTAGGCCTCCTTGCTCGCACATGCTTTTTCAGTTCTGCCCACACATTTTCTATAGGATTGAGGTCAGGGTTTTGTGATGGCCACTCCAATACCTTGACTTCATTGTCCTTAAGCCATTTTGCCACAACTTTGGAAGTATGCTTGGGGTCATTGTCCATTTGGAAGACCCATTTGCGACCAAGCTTTAACTTCCTGACTGATGTCTTGAGAGGTTGCTTCAATATATATCCACATAATTTTCCTGCCCTCATGATGCCATCTATTTTGTGAATTGCACCAGTCCCTCCTGCAGAAAAGCACCCTCACAACATGATGCTGCCACCCCCGTGCTTCACGGTTGGGATGGTATTCTTCGGCTTGCAAGCGTCCCCTTTTTCCTCCAAACATAACGATGGTCAATTGGCCAAACAGTTCTATTTTTGTTTCATCAGACCAGAGGACATTTCTCCAAAAAGTACAATCTTTGTCCCCATGTGCAGTTGCAAAGCGTAGTATGGCGGTTTTGGAGCAGTGGCTTCTTCCTTGCTGAGCAGCCTTTCAGGTTATGTCGATATAGGACGTGTTTTACTGTGGAAATAGATACTTTTGTACCCATTTGCTCCAGCATCTTCACAGGGTCCTTTGCTGTTGTTCTGGGATTGATTTGCACTTCTCACCCCAAAGTACGTTCATCTCTAGGAGACAGAATTTGTCTCCTTCCTGAACGGTATGATGGCTGTGTGGTCCAATGGTGTTTATACTTGCATACTATTGTTTGTACAGATGAACGTGGTACCTTCAGGCGTTTGGAAATTGCTCCCAAGGATGAACCAGACTTGTGGAGGTCTACAATTTTTTTCTGAGGTCTTGGTTGATTTCTTTTGATTTTCCCATGATGTCAAGCAAAGAGGGACTGAGTTTGAAGGTAGGCCTTGAAATAAATCCACAGGTACACCTCCAATTGACTCAAATTATGTCAATTAGCCTATCAGAAGATTCTAAAGCCATGACATAATTTTCTGTAATTTCCAAGCTGTTTAAAGGCACAGTCAACTTAGTGTATGTAAACTGCTGACCCACTGGAATTGTGATACAGTGAATTATAAGTGAAATAATCTTTCTGTTAACAGTTGTTGGAAACATTACTTGTGTCATGCACAAAGTAGATGTCCCAAAACTATAGTTTGTTAACAAGAAATTTGTGGAGTGGTTGAAAAATTAGTTTTAATGACTCCAAACTGAGTGTATGTAAACTTCCGACTTCAACTGTATATATATAGCTACATGACCACAGCAGAATTGCAGCTATCACTTGTGGACTAAGTGGAATCGTCTGCAAGACGGGCTGAGGTGTTGTAATTTGAAACCAGAGGGTTGAAACTTTTTATCAGTGCATTGTCAAAATGTATTACTGAGGAGTTAGAGCTGAAGTAGCAAGCAAGCCACTAGGGTGGCAAAGGAGCGTTGAAAGAGCACCAAATGTTCTGAGCTAGACATTTGTCTGTTTTGTCATTTCTTTTTTTCTTTTTTCACTTCAGGACAAGTTGTAGTGACAAAGGCATTTGAAGTGAAAAAAACGTCTGTCATTTCAAATGCGAAAATCATATCTACACATGCTTCAGGATCACATAATTCCCACATTTTCACCTATAGCATATAGCTTATTGTTTGTTTTCATGTCCTGTGATCTGCAATTGAACATTATATCCTTCATTCAGGGGTTAAAACTGTAAGCTGCTGGAAGGGGTGTTGTAATTTAAGCTATGGTAATCCTTAAGTATGATCACATCGTATATCCTGATAGATTGTAGTGTATTAGACTTTATGAATCATGGCTGGGCTGTGTGCTGAGGAATTTTGTAATCCCATTCTATATGTTAATGAACCATGCCATGGTGTAACGATCGTCTAAGGGAGGAGACCAAAACGCAGCGTGGTAAGTGTTCATGCCTTTATTAGAAAAGTGAACACTATGACAAAAATAACAAAGAGATAAACGAAAATCGAACAACACGAAACATTTCTGTCTGGTACAGACACAAAGACAGAAAACAACTACCCACAAAACACAGGTGGGAAAAGGCTACCTAAGTATGGTTCTCAATCAAAGACAACGATTGAGAACCACACCCGGCCAAACACACAGCAATAGAAAACATAGAACACAAAACATAGAATGCCCACCCCAACTCACGCCCTGACCAAACCAAAATAGAGACATAAAAAGGATCTCTAAGGTCAGGGTGTGACACATGGCCTCCAACCCTCTCTAAAATAGTTACATCTATTTCCACTACAACAACAACCTACTGTTTTACCGGACAATATGAACTAGGCCTAAAGCTCATCTGTTCTTTTCCGTCAGTCTTCTTATTATATCCACTGATGTGTTACACTTACTTTACATGATTCAGTAGAATAGTTTTTCGGCAATTGAATAAGTGCAATGACTCAGTCGGGGAAGGAATGTTTGCTAATAATTTAAACTCAAATAGGCTGTCATGCAGAGATTGCAAAGGAAAAGTACTGTCTCTCCTAGTAAAATACATGATTTTATAGAAAAAGCGAACTAATAATTTTCTCTGTTCGTCAAAAAGATGTTTAAATCATCTCACTTTATTTGTTCTTGGCTCAAGTGATGAGGGAATAAGTTACATGTTGATGCTGTCATTAGATAATAGCTCTGAGGTTCCTCAATATTGACATTATGAATCATAGGGATTTCAAGGTGTCCCACACTTTCTCTCCGGTTGTGGAGTGAGTCTGTGTACTGTATGTGTGTCTGTGTGTGTGTGTGTGTGGTGTGTGTTGTGTGTGGTGTGTTGTTGTGTGTGTGGTGTGTGTGTGTGTGTGGTGTGTGTGTGTGTGTGTGTGTGTGTGTGTGTGGTGTGTGTGTGTGTGTGTGTGTGTGTGTACGCCATCTTGTGTGTTTTTGTGCACATCTGTGTGTGTATGTGTGAGCGCACGCACTTGCTTCTCCACCGTCTCAAAGCGTCCTTTGTCCCAGACACTGCCCCATCACCTTGTGTCTCCTGCCCAGTCCACTACGCCTGGCACAGCTTGACAGCTTGGTTCTGTTCAGCAGGTAGGTCACCTGTACTGATGCATGTGCATTCATTAGCTAACAGGGGGCGAACAACCTCCTGACTCTCATGCAAATGTGTGCTGCTGCTGTGTCGTCGTCTCCTTTTGTCAGCGTGGCAGATAAGATCTGCTGGCTTGGCGGAGAGGACCCTTAACAGCTGTCGACAAGGAGCAGTGTTGTTTTGGCTGTGTGCTTCGCTCCCGCTGGCTCACCGCCATCCCTCAGTTACATCAAGAGATGGAATCTATATCTTAGCCAGGGACAATGTCGCACACACACTGACACAGGCAGACCAGCAGGGAGGCACCCACATAAATGCAGGCAGGCACGCATGCACACATGCTCACACACACACTACACATGCAAGCTACACACAAGCCACACACGCTCCATTCCCATTCTTGGGTCCACAATAAATATCAAACTCCCAGAGCAGTGACATTCGTGCCAAGATGTGTTGAGTGGAAATCAATTTACTCCTTGATGCTGCATAAACTGTGGCATGCGAGTGAAGGTTTGTTGATTCCCGACGGACCGGAGCGATGTGGAGCGGGGAGAGGAGAGTAGAGGAAAATAGAGAAAAACAGAGAAGAGAGGAGAAGACACACCTGAGTGTACTGGTGCTCCTCTGTCAATGAGTGCCTATCTGCATTATTCATGACATGCCTCCTGCCTGTCCTCCCCGCACCACCCCGCACCATACTGCTCACTCAGAGAGAGAGGGAGTAGGGAGAGAGGGAGTAGAGAGAGAGAGCAAGCGAACACTGGCTGTTGCATTCCCATACCCAAATACGTGTGTGTGTGGGAGGTAAGAGATTATGGCTATGTCACCTCGAATTGTCCAGGATATTAGGTTTTGATACCTTTCAACTGTTTTGTCCAAAAACATTCCAGGAATAGTCCAGCACCGGTTTCAAACCCCCAGGGTACATTGCCAGAAAGTTTCTCAAAGATGAAAAAGTCTCCCTTTTCATAATGGTGAAGTTTCTTCCCACTGGGGCGAAAAATTGGTTGATCAACGTTGCTGCCACATCATTTCAACAAAAAAATCTATGTGATAATGTTKAGTCAACGTGGAAAACTGATTGGATTTGAAAAAAGTAATCAACATAGGGAACTGGCTGTTTATCACCTAACTTTTAACCTAAATCCAATGACWTGGTGATATTTGTTGTTGATTTCACATTGAATTCACATTAGTTGACAACTCAACCAAATGTAAATCAAAACTAGACGCTGAAATTACATCTTTACTCAGTGGGTTGTTAGCTGTGTTACTCTCATGTTGCGCTCTTTTGGGAGAGGTGCAAGGATCACAAAATCGGTGAAATTCCTGGAATTCGAGTTTCCTACAGTACTCAGAGATCTGTGCATTTATACACAGTGCCACAGCATGTCTCAGATGCTCAAACTCCTGGGATGTGAGTTTCTGTAACAGAGGGAGAGATGAAGAGGATGAACAAGTGACTATTTCAACTATTGTGCGTCTTCAGTGATGGTTCAGATAGCTTCTGAAATGGAAGAGCTGTGGGGGTAACGAGTGAATAATATTACAGCAAAAGCAGGACAGAGTGAATCCGAATCTTTGATGTAAATCAATGGCTGAATCTGATGATGAAGACAGTCACTTTCCTCCATAGAGGGAAGGTGGACATACTGCGGCCAAAAAATATAGATCTAGTCATCACATAGGCTTTTGCCTTCTTCAAAGTGTCTATGCTACTTACATTTAGCAGCTATATCATCTCATATGGTTTGCCGATCCACAGGATAGATATATACATATTCACGCCACGTTCAGGTCTCACTTACTTTACATTTCTCAGTATCTTGTCAGAATTGGAATAGAGTTGGTAGAAAGAGGTGGGCAGACGGAGAGAGTAGGGATTGTCAGAAGGTGTTTTAAAGCATTCAGATCCAGAGGGATTGCACAGGTCTTGATCTCCATTTGGTAATGCTCCTCAGAACTCAGGATCAAATATGGTGAAAAAAAGAGGCTTGGTTTCTCCTGATGATCACATGGAGGAATAGAGAGAGAATGAGAGCTCCTGTCTCTTATCAGACAAGTATACCATCTTTACAGTGATCCACCATGCTTATTTATTGATCAGGGGAAGCAAAAGGTCAAAGTCAAACCTGTTGGAATCAAAGGCGCTCTGTGAACTCCTCTCTGTTCTCCAAAGCTCTGCTCATCGTTGTTTGATATCCTTTAGTCTGACATGGTTCAGTAACACAGAGAAACGGATAGGGGCTTTGTGAACACGGTTCCAATATTCAGTGCTTGATATTGTGGTATTCATGCCTTCACTGTAGCTAGTTGATTTATGCCTATATCAAGATGTTTATATCCAAAGAAGTATGGATGGGATGAATTCATGATATGTGTGCATTAGTACCAATTTTGTATTACACATTTAATATTTATGTCTTTGGATGGAACTCTCTCAACTCATACTTAAATATTGACCATATCCTATTCCTTTTCTCTTTCTATACAGGATGGTATGGGCAACTTAAGAATAACGGAGAAGGGCCTGAAACTGGAGGGGGACTCTGAGTTTCTTCAACCTCTGTATGCTAAAGAAATTCAGTCCAGACCAGTAAGTACTGCCCCTGACACTTCCACCACCAAATAACATTTTAATTGTCATATGCTTCGTAAACAACAGGAGTTGAGTCAAAGTGAAATGATTACTTACTACCCTTCCCAACAATGCAGAATACAATCAAAAATAAAACATTATAATAATATAATAAAATTGTAACACGAGGAGTAAATACACAATGAGCAATGATAGCTTGGCTATATAGCCCCAAAATGGAGGTATCGTAATACCCATAAAACCTAGTGGTCAAACAGGGAAATGGCTCCAATCGTTTTTCCACCATTTATTTTTCCCATCGGGAATTTTAGAAACAATTAAAATAAGGGCTGTGTTTCATGTAGGCATTTTGATAACTATGTAAATCTCTCTCAGACGGGGTGGCTTTTATCAATATATTTCGGCTCTATTTACTCTCAGACTACAAATCCCTGCAAGGTCTGGCACGTAATCTCTAGCTAACACCTTTGCTCACAGGTATTGTGTCAATTTAAAATTTGCACAAGACAGTTCACAGAATTGTCAATTTAAAGACATTTTGCCAATTTATTCATTACTAAATGTAGCTAACATTAGATTGTTAATCCAGAGATTCATACTTTTGCCTTGATTCGGCAGTCTCGTCCAGATCATCATGGCATTTGTAGTTTTTTATGATAGCCACATTAGCAGCTAATTAGCATTTCATTTTTGGAGGGTCAATACAAGCATTGATTAAATATTAAATAAATATTGATTAAATATGAAATAAATATTGATTAAAGTCACCTTGTCCAAAAGAGATTTAGACTGTTATCAAAACCCCACGCCAGCGTAAGCCTACATGAAACACAAAGTTTTTCTAAAATCCCCTACGGGAAAAATGAATGGTGGAAAAACGATTGGAATCATTTCCTTATTTGACCGCTAGGTTTTATGGTTATTATGACTCATACTGTGGTACTCTATATACATAGGGTACCAGTAGCGAGTCGATGTGCAGGTGACAAGGAAATTGAGGTAGGTATGGGTAAAGTGACTAGGTAACAGGATAGATAGACGTAGCAGCAGCATATGTGATGAGTGTGGAAGTGGTGTGTGTGTGTGTGTGTGTGTGTGTGTGTGTGTGTGTGTGTGTGTGTGTGTGTGTGTGTGTGTGTGTGTGTGTGTGTGTGTGTGTGTGTGTGTGTGTGTGTGTGGTCTCTTATACACATCTAGATGTGTATAAGAGACAGGTGTGTGTGTGTGTGTGTGTGTGTGTGTGTGGGTAGAGTCCAGTGTGTCCATAGAGTCAATGCAGATTGTCCCGGGTAGCTATTTGGTTAACTATTTAGCAGTCTTATGGCTTGGGGGTGGCTCTTCAGGAGCCTTTTGGTGCCAGACTTAGCGCACTGGTACCGTTTGCCATGCGGTAGTACAGAGAACAGTCTATGACTTGGGTGGCTGGGGTCTGACAATTTTTAGGGCTTTCCTCTAATTTTTCCTTGTATAGAGGTCCTGGATGGCAGGGAGTTCGGCCCCAGTGATGTACTGGGCCGTACGCACTACCCTCTGTAGCGCCTTGCGGTCGAATGCCGATCAGTTGCCATACCAAGCGGTGTTGCAGCCAGTCAAGATTCTCTCAATGGTACAGCTGTAGAAATTTTGGAGGATCTGAGGGCCCATACCAAATCTTTTCAGCCTCCTGAGGGGGATGAGGCATTGTTGTGCCCTCTTAACGACTAAGTTGGTGGGTTTGGACAATGATAGGTCCTTAGCAATGTGGACACTGAGGAACTTAAAGCTCTGGACGCACTCCACTACAGCCCCGTTGATGTGAATGTGGGCGTGTTCGGGCCTCCATTTCCTGCAGTCCACGATAACCTCTTTTGTCTTGCCCACGTTGAGGTAGAGGTTTTAGTCCTGACATCACGCAGTCGTGGATGAACAGAGAGTACAGGAGGGGACTAAGCATGCACCGCTACGGGGGCCTTGTGTTGATGGTCAGCGTGGCGGATGTGTTGTCACCTACCCTCACCACCTGGGGGCAGCCCATCAGGAAGTACAGGATCCAGTTGCAGAGGGAGGTGGTCAGTCCCAGGGACCTTAGCTTAGTGATGACCTTGGAGGGCACTATGGTGTTGAACGCTGAGCTGTAGTCTATGAACAGCATTCTCACATAGTTGTTCCTTTTGTCCAGGTGGGAACGGGCAGTGTGGAGTGCAATAGAGATCTGTGGATCTGTTTGGGTGGGAAATGCGAATTGGAGTTGGTCAAGGGATTCTGGGATGATGGTGTTGATGTGAGCCATGACCAGCCTTTCAAAACATTGCATAGCTACGGATGTGAGCGCTACGGGGCAGTAGTCATTTAGACAGGTTACCTTGGCATTCATGGGCACAGAGATGATGTTGGTCTGCTTGAAACATGTAGGTATTACAGACTTGGCCAGGGAGAGGTTGAAAATGTCAGTGAAGACACTTGCCAGCTGGTCAGTACGCATCCTGGTAATCAATCTGGCCCTGAGGACTTGTGAATGTTAACCTGTTTAAAGGTCTTACTCAGTGTAGTCATCCGGAACAGCTGGTGCTCTCACACATGGTTCATTGTTGCTTGGCTCGAAGCGACCATAGAAGGCATTTAGTCTGGTAGGCTCACTTTGCTGGGAAGCTCTCTGCTGGTTCTCATTTTGAAATCCGTGATGGTTTGCAAGCCCTGTCAAATCCAACAAGTGTCAGAGCCGGTGTAGTAGAATGTGATCTTAGTCCTGTATTGATGCTTTGCCTGTTTGATGGTTTGTCAGAAGGCGTAGAGGGATTTCTTATAAATGTCCGGATTAATCCATGGCTCCTGGTTAGGATATGTACGTCTGTCACTGTGGGAACGACAGCGTCAATGCACTTATTAATGAAGCCGGTGACTGATGTGGTAAACTCCTCAATGACATCGGATGAATCCCGGAACATATTCCAGTCTGTGTTAGCGAAATAGTCCTGTAGCTTAGCATCCTCTTCATCAGACCACTTCCGTACTGAGCGCTTCACTGGTACTTCTTGTTTAAGTTTTTGCTTGTAAGCGGAGATCAGGAGGATAGAGTTATGGTCATATTTGCCAAAGGTTTACAAAAGAGGGAGAGTAGTATCAGAGAGAGGTGATGTCATAGGAGATGGAGCGATAGACGCTCACTCACACTCTGCCTGGCAGTAATAATACCACAGAGCATGCATTGGATGGATAGCTTGATAATGTGCAGAGCCGCATGCTTTATCTCATCTGTCTAGCACCAGCAGAGAAAGAGAGAGAGAGAGAGAGCTGGCCAACAACGGCGGAGGTGAGTGGAATAGTAATTATCGATAGAGGTGAGAAATGGGAGAAGACAGTTGTCTGGTCCAAGGGGGATAAAGAGAAAGAGATAGAAAACCCTAAGCAAGGATCCTCTCTACTGCTTTTTCCCTCCATCTCTCTCTTGTTCCTCTCTCGCTCTCTTTCTTCTCCAATTCTTCTCCCTCTCCCACATAGTATACTGTATTAGGGTTGTTCCACCAATTGGGTGCCTTTGAGAAGTGTAGCATGAAAGAAAATTCTAATAATTTACGCCACGTTCAGGTCTCACTTAACACTTCATAACATTATAAACAACATTCATCTCAGGGAATTTTGCCATCAAAATGTATCTGATATTACATAATATGATTAGAATAAGCATTATAATAGCAATAATTGGCTTTTACAACTTAAATTTCTTCTGTACATCCATTACACTAGGCCTATAGCCTATCACGTGAACAGTCAGAAGGGGAACAATTATTTTACAGTCTTCACAAGTCGTTTACATCTGCAAGGCCATAAGAGTCATGAATTAAACATGCTGGCATCCAGGATGTTTGGTATAAGGAAAGAAAAACATGCAAGGGTGAGGAGCATGCAGGAGAGGGTCATGGAGGAGCCACGGCTGTGTCCTTTGGTGGGCAGAGGAGTCGACTATGTCAGAGTAGCTGTGGTGGAACTGGAAGCGGTGGCTGGTTGGCCGGCAAAAGTAGGAGGCAGGTCCAGAAGGAGGTGAGGAGTGGGAAGGAAGGTAGAGGTGAGGGTGGAGGCGGTCTGGGGAGGGGTGTTTAGAGGCCAGGGAGCGATGCTGGGCAGCTGGGGAGTTTCTTAGACCTGGAAGGGGGGGTGAGGCATCAGATGGCATGGCATCAAGCTTACTGTATTTATATAACCTACCTAAACAAGTCTGATCTTGCAAGCTCACATTCTGTTTCACTGCAAGTGAAGTGAAGCCAGTGTGAGCACAGTAGTCAATCTGGTTTCACAAGGGTACTCTATTTGATTAAATATGGAGTGTAATCTTTAATGTTTGCATAATGTGTTTGGGACATACTGACCCATCAGCTCATGGGATGCCTTCTTCGGGATCTGTTCGATAGCCAGAGCTCTCACACAACCCAGCTCCTCTGTCAACTCAGTGTAGGACAACTCCASGTTCACCCTGCACAGGAGGAACAATAGTTTATCATCTTTCAATGTTAGGGCTGCATTCCAAATGGAACACTATTTCCTAGACAGGGCGTCAGTGTAGACATCTTTGATAGTTACCTTTACTGGTGCCTATGTCCACAATGATTCATACTAACTGGAGTGCCACAACCTAAAACAATTTCAGTCCCCTACAATCAATGAACGTTTTCCCTCTCATTCAGGTACTACACAAACAAACCACATCCTCTTCTCCTTGGTATCTTTCTTGTAACAAACCCTATGATTTCTAGAGTTGGCCTCCAGTACATTAAARTTTCACTCTTTCTGTTCTGACAATTAGCCAAATGTTAGCTTGATCTTTTATCAGACTGTGTCATATAGCTAACTCATATGTATAGCCAACTTCTATGGTAATATTGCATGACAACAATCATAMAATAGGAGTTGGCAAGACATCATAAACAGATCTGGGACCAGGCTAGCCAAATGTTGATTTTCTGTGTGGGAAAGAAATGATTTATTSTTTCATAAATCCATAACACATACTATAAAAACCTTTTTGAGTCACTAAAGGGCTGTAGGCTAACCAGAATGACATTATCTGACAAACACTTTCTTTGTTTGTGTCTGTATAGGTTCATCCATCACACATGGATAAGTCATCACCTGATCAGGGACAGTCATAGTGGACCAAACTCAAAGTATTCCATCCTATCTAGTTCATTTAAGGTTGGGTAATTTCAGTAATATAGTAATACAGTAATATACTAACTACCAGGAGCTAACAGTACAATCGTAGAAATAGATCTCTGCCAGACAGGAAAACCATGTCAGAAAACCTGATAGACTGAAGTTGTAGCATAGATAGCTTCTACTGTTGTCTAGTAGCCATATTCTACATGGTAGCTAGCTATATTCAGAGAGGATTTTGTCACATTGACACAATTATATTCGTTATAGAATAAAAATCAAATTTTATCAATTACATGTGGAAAAACACATTTGAGTCAACATTAGCTAGCTAACCAGCAGCAGATGAAACAGAAAGTTAATTATCTTCCCTGTCTCTATCCCCGGTTTTAGTTTGCGGCTATCACTGTCCAACTGGCTAGATTTTACTAGCCAATACTAGTGACAAACTTAGTTATGTTATCGATTCATGGCAGTACACAAACAAAATCTAGCTCACTTATTTTGCTAGCTAGAAAAATAAATATACATAAATTCATTCAGAAACAGAGGAAGAGGAGAGCTMGTTAGAACAAGCTAACATTAGCTGCTACCTCACAGCTACCAGTAGCGAACGTCAAGCTGCAATTTATTCAGGGCAGTAAATAGACTTTTTAACAAAATCATTTTGTCTTTCATGTGACAATATTGATAAAACATTATCATAAACAATTGAACAAATGTATTACCTAAACTGATCTAACTTATTTGCATTTTGAAACTGTCAAAATAGCACTTCACATACTGACTTTTGGGTGAAGTAAAAAAGAAAGTTCCCGCCCATAAAGCCCTAAACCAATTATATCTATTTGTAGCTTATGCTGTCATGTGTAAATGACAGTTTTCAGGAATACAATTGGTGAGTGGACGGCAGTGATATTAAGGGTGAAACCATCAAAACTATGACTCTGAAAGGTTTTAGTGCCGAGTAAAGTAACAGGGTTGACGATTTCAAAAATCCCATTCTGTCATGTGCAACACTGCTGGCTCATCCATGGCAAGGATGTTGCTCTCCTTTATTCTCTTTTTCAATCGTTGCAGTACTCACTGAAGTTCACTCGTAAACAATTTATTTAGACCCAGTGTTTATTTGCTGAAATGTGTGCCGATGCCGGGCTATTCAAAGGGACAGGCGTTTAATTTAAGATTTATGGTATATTAAAGGGCATTTCATTTAATAAAACAGGCTTTTAAAATACAATATGTGTGCACAATTTCTACTTAAAATATCAAAGGGATGCAAAAGACACTCATTTTGTGGAACAAACCATTAATAGGGATGAGAGGCGGCACAATCAGTGTACATGAAAGCAGGTCCTAACGATACACACTGTTGCAGGAGAAAGAGTCTGGGAGGCTAGAAATTCAATTCCATGAATCGCAGGAGAACAAGAACCATTCCTGCTTGTGCCAGTGGGACCTAATATACTAAAAGAACAATATGACATAACCTCTTAATTCGAATCTCATGTGCTCAACCACATTGTTAAAGTGATGTATGTCTATTCAGGAATATCAATATTTTGTTTATTTACTGTACTGCTTAGCTGAAAGGAACCTTGATAAGCAYGAAGGGCCATAATATTATCTCTAATATACATGAGATGCATTATCTTGCCGGCTTTAAGCGCAACACAATGGCTGCCTGCTATCTTTAATTAAGAACTTGACTGAAGCATGCAAGATTAATCTGGCACGTAAGACAGATCCAGGGTTCAGACGTGATTTGCATTCCAGATTGGCTCTTGACTTGTGGGCTAATGGAAATGATCTGTAAAACATACAGTCCTAGTTACACACTCACACTAGGGTCACTATCGTTGGGTTTGTGTTTGGTGAACTGCATTGTTTGTTTACTTGCTTTGTCTCCGCAGGGCAGCCCACTGTTACTGCAATCCTCCAAAAATGTGTCCATCAATATCCTCAATGGGAAGAATCAGCTGGTCACACAACTTATTGCAGGTAATATCATGCAACACGATCGGAGACAGTCACACATCCATGGAGGGTTTGTCCTAATATGGACACCGTACAACGCAATGAAAATCCATTGACATGGATGAGAGTTCTCTTTTGTTCCAAACAGACATTTCGATCCATGAACAGCTACAGACAAACACTACTCCCATGGTAAACTGCAGTGACATTTGTCTTCTGGCTGTTGATTATCGTGCAAAGATGTTGAGTGGATCAGTGAGCAATAGGAATACGGTATGCTAGAGGCTCCACTCAAGACACAGCGAAGCAGAATCAATTGTTTTCATGACGTGTCAGTCGCCCTCTGCTCAGATCGCTTGTTTCTCCCCACGACATGAAACCATTTCAGGATCATCCAAGTAAAGGAGTTGTTTTTTCTCTGCTGTTTGTTGTACTATCAATAACAGTTTGTTTTGGTGTCGGGCTGTGTTTATTCTATATTTTCTTATTTCCCCATTCTCTCAGTAGTTGTGTTTTGATCTGCTTTACTTTGTCTTACTCTTGAAGTATTTGACTGTAGTTATAGTTCAGTTATTGTCTCTTTGCATAAATCAAGCTGTCTTTCTTGGTTTTTCATATAGCAGCTACCTGTTAAACTAGAACTTCACTGACTTTTCCTGACACCTTTTGCTCTGTCCAGGATCCAGTGGAGTGCATGCACGAGGGAAGATGTTGGAAGTGAAATCTAGCACAGGGAAGCTGCTGTTCTCTGCTGATGATCAGGAGGTGGTGGTGGGAGCAGAGAGGCTACGGGTGACAGGTAAGTTACTGGACCAGACACTGCATTATACTCAAAAGTCTACTAGCAATTTATTGAACTGGAGTTTTAAACTCGACTGCTCACCATCTTTCAGTGTGGTGATCTTCTGGATGTAATCATTTTACAGTTAATTGAAATTTAGCAAAAAATTGCTGCCATTTGACAGCTAGTCAACAATTGAATGAACAATCATCACAGACAAAATAATAATTGACAACTCACATTTAAAGAACAGCCTAACATAAATTAGACTATAAGACATAAAAGACTCTGAGTCTAAGTTTTCTATAAGGGACGATGAGTGATTCTGTATTATTTTGATTTGGAGAAATCATCCAATTATGTTGAACAAGAGCAGATTCCGTCACTTTTATGTTGTATAAGATTGTTACAGTATTTGAGTAAGGTAATCAAAAGTATGTAGAAAAAAACAAATCCAATMATTTCAATCATTCATTCACATTCATAGAAAAAGGGTGAACATTTTCAGATTGTTTTTCGTGCATTTGATCATCTCTGAACATCCCTCCCAAGGCAGCAATTACTCACCCTCATCTACATTTATTTCCCCCCTAGAGCTCCTCAGCCAGAGTTCATTACCCTATTCAACTCAGCTATATTTCGGTTGAATGCATTCAGTTGTGCAACTGACTAGGTATCCCCTTTCTCTTCCCTTCCACTAAGCACAGGGATGCAGAGAAAGAGGGAGGGAGTGGTACAGAGAGAGAGAGAGAGAGAGAGAGAGAGAGGGTAGGGAAAGATAAGAAATGTAGTGATGTTTCTTCAATTACTCCATTTATCTCTGACCCTTTTTGATGGGGCTGCCAAGGGCCACAGGGTTCATCAAACGCCTTGGCAACCACAGTCGTCAGTCAAAAAGCCTTCTTAGTTCTAAATAGGCCTCTGTTGTACTAATAGTTTCTGTGCATATGTGTGGTTGGGCATGCAGGCATACAGTATATGTGTATATGCTTGCGTGCGTGCATGCATTCGTATGTGTGTGTGCATCCATGCCTGTCTGCGTGTGCTCCAAACCATGCCAAACAACAGCTGTATGAATCAATAAATATAGCCAATGATCTCAGGCCTGGGAAAGCTGCTGCTGACCCCTTCCCTCCGTCATTCCGTCCATCAGGCAGGATGAAGTGAGGCCAGATTCCTATAAAACTGTCACATGCCATTACCAAATGAATGCTTTTGTCCAAACAATAAAATGCATAATTATGCTGAGCATATAACTTTAATTGGCCCAACTGAGGTCATTGGAAATCTATGATAGAGCTTTTGCTGCATTCATTAGGCATTTATTGCACTATCTACTGTAAAAACTGATCCAGGAAGCCGCCGGATCCAATGGGGAATAGGGGAGGTGTTTGGAATCATGCTAACTTTGCAATTTGGTGCTAGCTGTGATATGAAGTAAATCAAGATCTCTAAAAAACTAATCAACTCCCTGAAATGATTGTATTTTTTATTACACAAGAGCGACAGGTGCTGCGTCCAGAGAACATAACAAGCAACTTCGGGATAAGAATATAGCCTTTGATTGGTGGCAAAAGCAACCTGCGACTTAAATGTGACATTAATTGGCTTTCAGAGGCAAAAATTGAGTTTAATTGTTTCATTCGTATGTGTCTCGCTTTGTAACACAAGGCTCAATCAGTGCTGCAGGGTAACACTTGATTACAGTGTTCTGCAACTCTTTCAAGACGGTCTCCAAATTGAGCGTTGCTATATAAATCCACAGTAGGCGTAGTGTAACTGTATCCATCTGAAAGCAATGAAGTGAAAATATAAAGCTCGACACTTGAGGAAAACAAAAGTGAAATATTTCTGACAAGAGCACTGGAGGAAGTGAGTTTGATTGTGATCCTTGATGCCCCCATCAAAATGCATGGATTAATGTCCAATGAGAGAGCCCTGAGAGACTGCATGGCTGTATTGAATTGCATTACATTGCTGTAATGCAATTCAAAGTTTAACTGTTTACTGTTGCTTTTACATAACGTTTTCAAGTTCCTCACAAGGTGGATATGATTTATATATTTTTTTGTTTATCAATACACCATTGTGGAGCAGAATAGTGTTATGAATTATCAGTTAGAGCAATTGTTTTCAGAGTAATATTATGGTAATACTGTACGTCACTGAATAAGCCAGAAGCCCGAAGAACCATAATGGTTGTATACTGTACACGAGACCACACACTGTGCACTCTGGAGACCTTTAATCAAGACAGAGTGAGCTGTGACCCAATGGCAGTGTACTTTGTATATACAGTTGAAGTCGGAAGTTTACATAAACTTAGGTTGGAGTCATTAAAACTAGTTTTTCAACCACTCCACAAATTTCTTGTTAACAAACTATATAGTTTTGTGCATGACACAAGTAATTTTTCCAACAATTGTTGACAGACAAATTATTTCACTTATAATTCACTGTATCACAATTCCAGTGGGTCAGAAGTTTACATACACTAAGTTGACTGTGACTTTAAACAGCTTGGAAAATTCCASAAAATGATGACATGGCTTTAGAAGCTTCTGATAGGCTAATTAACATCATTTGAGTCAATTGGAGGTGTACCTGTGGATGTATTTCAAGGCCTACCTTCAAACTCAGTGCCTCTTTGCTTGACATCATAGGAAAATCAAAAGAAATCAGGCAAGACCTCCTTGGGAGCAATTTCCAAACRCCTGAAGGTACCACGTTCATCTGTACAAACAATAGTACGCAAGTATAAACACCATGGGACCACGCAGCCGTCATACCGCTCAAGAAGGAGATGCGTTCTGTTTCCTAGAGATGAACGTACTTTGGTGCGAAAAGTGCAAATCAATCCCAGAACAACAGCAAAGGACCTTGTGAAGATGCTGGAGGAAACAGGTACAAAAGTTTCTATATCCACAGTAAAACGAGTCCTATATCGACATAAACTGAAAGGCTGCTCAGCAAGGAAGAAGCCACTGCTCCAAAACCGCCATAAAAAAGCCAGACAATGGTTTGCAACTGCACATGGGGACAAAGATCGCACTTTTTGGAGAAATGGTCTGATGAAACAAAAATAGAACTGTTTGGCCATAATGACCATCATTATGCCTGTCTCTTATACACATCTAGATGTGTATAAGAGAGAGGGTGGCAGCATAATGTTGTGGGGGTGCTTTGCTGCAGGAGGGACTGGTGCACATCAGGCAGGAAAATTATGTGGATATATTGAAGCAACATCTCAAGACATCAGTGAGGAAGTTAAAGCKTGGTCGCAAATGGGTCTTCCAAATGGACAATGACCCCAAGCATACTTCCAAAGTTGTGGCAAAATGGCTTAAGGACAACAAAGTCAAGGTATTGGAGTGGCCATCACAAAGCCCTGACCTCAATCCTATAGAAAATGTGTGGGCAGAACTGAAAAAGAGTGTGCGAGCAAGGAGGCCTACAAACCTGACTCAGTTACACCAGCTCTGTCCGGAGGAATGGGCCGAAATTCACCGAACATTTTGTGGGAAGCTTGTGGAAGGCTAGCAGAAACGTTTGACTCAAGTTAAACAATTTAAAGGCATTGCTACCAAATATTAATTGAGTGTATGTAAACCTCTGACCCACTGGGAATGTGGTGAAAGAAATAAAAGCTGAAAGAAATAATTATCTGTACTATTATTCTGACATTTTACATTCTTAAAATAAAGTAGTGATCCTAACTGACCTAAGACAGTGAATTTTTACTAGGATTAAATGTCAGGAATTGTGAAAAACTGAGTTTAAATGTGTTTGGCTAAGGTGTATGTAAACTTCCGACTTCAACTGTACATTCTCGTGAGCCAGCCCAGTACAGTACAGAAGTGCCACGAGCAGTCTACAGCGATCCTCCATCGTCTTCCCTAGGAAACCACACGTAATCAATTACACAGGAAAAACAATGGGAGAAAATAATGAATTAGCCTGGAATGCAAGGACACAATGGAGCACTCCTTTGTGGTAATTCAAATCTGCTTGTAACAGGGAATTCCAGATTTTTAATGGAGCATGCTCAATAGAGTATTCCCATATTCCCCCCATCCCTCTCTATCCCCGTCTCTCCCATACCATAATTAGCAGGAGTCCACAGAATAATGACATTACCTGCTGCTGTTTTTTTGTTATAATTATAATTAAAGGCTCATTGATTAGCCTCAATTAGAGCCCATTGACTCACTGCAGTGGAGGCTAATTTAAATTGAATAGCACACTTAATAACCACATCAGTACACTGATGAGGGAGGAGCCCGGAAACAAATATGTTAAGAAAGGGATACTGTGAGATTCTGGCAGATGCCCTTTTTATCTCTCTGCGTACAGTAGGAAAGAAGTTAGAGGTAGTTTCGCGAAACAATGCTAAGCTAGGGTATGCAAAACTATCGCTAAATCATATCATACTGCATGCAGACATAAAAATCACCACGTTATTAGAATTGCACAGATGATGTGGCAAACCCCATTTTAGATGCTACAAAGGGGGATGTCAATGTGGATTGAGAGAAGCAACGTGCAGAAAGTAGTCCCATCCATTAGTGATGTGTCTGTCTCTTCACACATTAACCACATCACCCAGAGAGTAATCACTACGCCAGTCCAGATGCTTGATCTAACAGATGGGGCAGACAATGCCAACTCCATAATATTTTTACAATCCCTAGTCCATAATATGACACCCATCAGAGAAAATGGGAAATGTTTAATTCATATCAGGTTTATGAGGAGAGCATGATACAGATACAGATATCACCCTGTGGCCAAACAACCATGCCTTTATTTTCTTCCTATCTACTGCATCTATTATGGTGGTCTTCAGACTTTCAGCTGTGATGTGTATTACAGTGTATGACTGCTGGAGAGCCACTTGACCTGACCTCAGTTTCCTCCACTCTCAGCCAGTATCTAATTACTGTATAGGGCTAGGGTCACATCCACTCATGGAGGGTGGCTACCTGGCAGTGCTGGTCCAGACTGTTGATGATGGGGTTACAACCCTAAAGCAGGTGGCCAGCGATCCCCTTTGACCTGGTTAATTTGGGGTCACAGTCTTACAGTCCTGGTGCTCTAGGTTGTTGTTAGAATCCACTGCTCTGTATCGGTGTCCAGTAGTCCGCATGGGCTGAAGTGGTCTATAGCCTCATGCCTTGTGCTTCCCAGGGTTCAGTGCACCTTGTGTCTGCTGTAAGAAAAAAAAAGAGAGAAATAGTGTGAGAGAGAAAGATAAAGAGAGAGAATAGATAGATAATGGGTTTCTGTACAGCACTTTGAGATATCAGCTGATGTACGAAGGGCTATATAAATACATTTGATTTGATTTGATAATGAGAGAGTGTATGAGAGAGAGAGCGAGAGAGACCTGGAACTGTGAAGTACTGTATATCCTTTCCTAGAAATAGTAATGGAGTAATGGAAATATGACAGTAATGATAACCAAACCTTATTTATGTTTCAGCTTCTGCATTACCATCAACATTATAGCCAAGTCATTCCTGAATATGATGACATTCATCCATTTCACTTCATTCTCTTCCTCAGTTTATCCACCTCCCTCCCTCTCTCTCTCTCTTTGTGGCTCCAGMTTTCAGTAAGAAGATCATAAAGAGCAGCAGGGTTTTACTGTGTGACGGGTGTCATACATGACATTTATTTAAGGCGCGAGAGGGAGACTACATTTCACCATTTGATCAGGTCTGAATGGGGAATGTGCTTTGCAAAGTGACCATTGGATTTCTGTCAGGTGACCATGCTAAGTAGATGATAAAGAATCCATAAAAGCCAGTGAGTTATACCCTCTGCTTCTCTGCACTCTGCTTTACCTGGGCCTCTTCCTAGGGCTTGGTTTCACGGTCCACATAAATCGAGCCCACCACAGGTCACAAAGCTAGATTAGATTGTAACCGTGAAGTCAGTACAGTCTCAGGGTTTACAGCACTGAGTGTCTCTGACAAACAAGATGTGTTTGAGAGCCCGGCAGGCCATTTGAAAAATCATGGAGGCATTGTTTGCCTACCAAGTCTTGTTTATACAGAGCTTCAGAAAGTATTCACACCCCTTTACTTTGTCCACATTTTGTTTTGTTACAGCCTGAATTTTAAATGGATTACATTTAGATTGTGTGTCACTGATCAACACACAATACACCATAATGTCAAAGTGGAATAATGTAAAAAATATATATATTATAATTTGAAAAGCTGAAATGTCTTGAGTCAATAAATATTCAACCCCTTTGTTATCACAAGCCTAAATAACTGTTAGGAGTAAAGATTTGCCCAACAAGTCAGATAATAAKTTGCATGGACTCACTCTGTGTGCAATAATGGTGTTCAACATAATTTTTGAATGACTACCTCATCTCTGTAACCCACACATACAATTATCTGTAAGGTCCCTCAGTCGAGCAGTGAATTTCAAGCATAGATTCAACGACAAAGATCAGGGAGGTTTTCCAATGCCTCGCAAAGAAGGGTACCTATTGGTAGATGAGTATAAAACAGACAATGAATATCCCTTTGAGCATGGTGAAGTTATTCATTACACTTTGGATGGTCTATCAATACACCAAACCCCTACCGCTCAAGAATTTCACCACGATTTGGTGATTTTAAACCAGTTACAGAGTTAAATGGCTGTGATAGGAGATAGCTGAGGATGGATCAGCAACATTATAGTTACTCCACAATACCCACCTAAATGACAGAATGAAAAGAAGGAAGCCTGTACAGAATAGCAAATATTCCAAACCATGCATCCTTTTTGCAATAAGGCACTAAGGTAATACTGCAAAAAATGTGTCAAAGAAATGAACTTTTTTCCTGAATACAAAGCATTATTTTGGGGGCAAATCCAACACAACAAACACATCACCGAGTATCACTCTTCATATTTTCAAGCATGGTGGTGGTTGCATCATGTTATGGGTATGCTTGTCATCGGCAAGGACAATGGAGTTTTTTTAGGATAAAAATAAATGGAATAGGGCTAAGCACAGGCAAAGTCCTAGAGGAAGACCTGGTTCAGTCTGCTTTCCAACAGACACTGGGAGACAAATCCACCTTTCAGCAGGACAATAACCTAAAATGTAAGGCCAAATATACTGGAGTTACTTACCAAGACAACATTAAATGTTCCTGAGTGGACTAATTACAGTTTGGACTTAAATCTGCTTGAAAATCTATGCCAAGACTGATCTTTTTCAAATGGCTGTTCAGCAATGATCAACAACCAACTTGACAGAGCTTAATTAAGAATTTTTTWAAGAAAGATGGGAAAATATTGTACAATCCAGGTATGCAAAGCTCTTAGAGACCCAAAAGACTCACAGCTGTAATCACTGCCAAAGGTGATTCTAACATGTATTGACTAAGGGGGTTGAATACTTATCTAATCAAAATACATGAATGAATTTCCTGTTAATTAATTATTATTATTTTAGAATTGTTCTTCCACTTTGACATTACAGAGTGTTTTATGTAGATCGTTAACCAAAAATTACAATTAAATCCATTTTAATCCCAATTTGTAACTCAACAAATTTGTGGAAAACATAAAAGGGTGTGAATATTTTCTGAAGGCACAGTACTGTATGTCACTGGCATTACAGACGTATAATGTTTTTCTTCTCATTTTGAGGATATATAATTCCTGTYAAGGATATGTGAGAGGGAGGATGGTCTAGGTGTTGATGTATACCTCGCTTCCAATGAAAATAGCATCTAACTGCATCCACCATGATAACTAATGGTATCTTGGAACATGGATGGCATTGGTAATGGACTGAAATGTAAGCCTGAGAATCTTTAGATGACTTTTGCAGCAGTATGAGATCGGTTTTCGATTTACAATGACTGTCCTCTTGTATWTACTGTATATSTGACAAATCACACCAGATCTTCACATCAGATCTTTTTCAGAGCTGATCTGATTAGTCAAAAGACCAATTAGTGAAAAAAATATCAGAATTGGGCTGTCTGTCTAAATATAGCCAACGTGCATTATATAGTTCCACCCTAAACCGGGCTTTGGCTTTATTGAAATTAAAGAGTAACCTTGGAATGAAGTAGTTTACGGTATACACAATAAGAATAGACAGACCAATGAGATATTGCTACTAACAGTTATCCAAACAGTGATGCCCATTCCTTTTTTACTTGTTCACTTTATTCTTGCAATGGGCCTGTTGTTCTAATGATTCCTCCCAAGGTCTGGTCAAGGACACACAGGCATTGCACACAACACACACACACACCACACACCACACACACACACACACACACACACACACAAACACACACACACACACACACACACACACACACACACACACACACACACATACTGTACAAACACACACTCATCAGTGTGATATCACTCTTCCAGACTGTGGCTGCCCGGAGCTTGATTAACCACAAGGCACAGTGATGTGTTCCACAGCTCCATGTACGGCTCCATGCTACAGTAGCTCCTTGGGTGACAAATGGCCTGGTAGCAGAGGATGATGTTATCGGCCCCACTGACACTCTGTTCTCCCATCCCGCTCCATCTCCCTCTATACTAGGCGCCTACTACGGGTGTGAGCACTGAAGTTTGTAGCTATAAACCGGATGACCAGATGACAGTACAGTACTTGAAAGCCACTGTGAAATCATGATTTTGCAAATATAGTACTTCATGTACGGGTGTGAGCACTGCAGTTTGTAGCTATAAACTGGATGAGCAGATTGACAGTAGACTACTTGAAAGCCACTGTGAAATCATGACGTTGCAAATATAGTACTTACAAGTATATAGAAAATCAATACATACAGTTAACAGATAGCCTACATTTACTTGCAATTGTGCATCAAAAATGATCGGCTACAAAATAAATATGTTCTGGTGTAATTAAACATCACTCTCACGCCATCTGCAGTAGTCTCCTTAAAATACTTTACTGCTTGCTTTTACTAACAAACTATTTCCCCGTTTAATATCTACAAGTTATCAGTCCCTGTTGAGCCATGTTCTTGATGCAGTCCCACATGAAAAAATGGTTTACTATAGAATACTACAGTACTTACTATTAAATTCTATAGTAAATTGTAGAATACTATACTACACTATTTAATTTGCATATACACTGCCCATTCCCCTCCACCATATCGCAATTTGTCCACCTATAAGTGAGAAATCTATGCCAAGTATAGTCCATAAATTGTGTTCCCAACGGGTTATAGAAAAGAACAGAAGCTCTGAACTAGCCTGTAGAGACTCCCAGTCTCACATAGCTACAGGTTATGGAAAATGTGGTATTTTACTGTTTCTCCAGTAGGTTTCCTGAAGGAGAAAGACTCCATTTCTATGTCAAAGATAACAAAACAAAACCACTACAGTAAATACTACAGTAATGTCTGCAAAACACTACAGTAAATACTAAAGTATACTACAGTCCRCAAAAACACTATAGTAAATACTACAGTATACTACAATCTGCAAAAACACGACATTAATTACTATAGTATTTACTAAAGTTTTATTTTACTACAGTAGTTATACTATAGTTAACTGTAAATACTACAGTATACTACAGTAAATACAACAGTATTKACTGTAGTGTTTTTGCCTACTTTGGTCCTCAAACACACTACAGTGAATACTCCAGTAAAGTCTGCAGAAACACTACAGTGAATTCTATAATATTTATACCATAGTATACCATTTTTTTTTTTTTATATGTGGGGTGTGCTCTTCTCCTAAACACCGCTTTCACCAATGCAACCATCCCACCCCTGTCTGACTTACTCCAACAAAAAGGCTGATGCTAAATGTATTTAATTATAATCTGCTGCAATCTAGTGTACTACTAAGGATCCCTGGAGCACTCTTCAACTGTACATCACGTCCAAGAACCTACTTCTCYGCAACACTCAAGTGCACTTTTGTTCCAGGAGCGAGAACCACTTTCACTATAAAAGGTCCACCGGGTCCTTGGAAACAAACTTATGTAATTCTGCCGCTAAATGGCACTGCACCCAAGGCAGATATATAGTTCCAATTTTCCTGCATTCGGCCACCTGGATTTTGCTCTCTCTGAGTACTATTGCTGGAATCCTATTTATGGATGCTGCACTGGTGTTTCCATTAATTGGAAATAAATTACATTTTATTTGTCACATACAACGAATACAACAGGTGTAGACTTTACCATGAAATGCTTACTTACAAACCCTTTCCCAACAATGCATAGTTAAAAAGTAAAAACATATGCAAATAAAAATAGAAAATAGTAMAATAAATAACAATAACGAGGCTATATACAAATCAAATCTAATTTTATTTGTCACATGTTTCATAAACAACAGKTGTAGGCTAACAGTGAAATTCTTACTTACGGGCCCTTCYTAACAATGCAGAATTWAAAAAAATAGATATAGTAAGAAAATAAAAAAATATAGAAAAATAATAACACAAGGAATAAATACACAATGAGTAACAATAACTTGGCAATATACACGGGGTACTAGGTAATTGAGGTACATACACTATATATACAAAAGTATGTGGACACCCCTTCAAATTAGTGGATTCAACTATTTTAGCCACACCCGTTGCTGACAGGTGTATAAAATTGAGCACACAGGCATGCAATCTCTACAGACAAACATTGTCAGTAGAATGGCCTTATTAATGAAGAGCTCAGTGACTTTAAACGTGGCACTGTCATAGGATGCCACCTTTCCAGCAAGTCAGTTCGTCAAATATCTGCCCTGCTAGAGCTGTCCTGGACAACTGTAAGTGCTGTTATTGTGAAGTGGAAACGTCAAGGATCAACAACGGCTCGGCCATGAAATGGTAGCCCACACAAGCTCACAGAACAGRACAGYGGGAATGCTGAAGTGTGTTGCATGTAAAAATTGTCTGTCCTCGGTTGCAACACTCACTACTGAGTTCTAAACTGCCTCTGGAAGCAACGTCAGCACAAGAACTGTTTGTCGGGAGGTTCATGAAATGGGTTTCCATKGCCGAGCAGCCGCACACAAGCATAAGATTACCATGCCTAATGCCAAGAGTCGGCTGGAGTGGTGTAAAGCTCRCCACCATTGGACTCTGGAGCTGTGGAAACGCATTCTCTGGAGTGATGAATCACGCTTCAACGTCTGCCAGTCTGACGGACTAATCTGGGTTTGGTGGACGCCAGGAGAACGCTACCTGCACGAATGCATAGTGCCAACTGTAAAGTTTAGTGGAGGAGGAATAATGATCTGGCACTGTTTTTCATGGTTCGGGCAAGGCCCCTTTGTTCCAGTGAAGGGAAATCTTAMCGCTAAAGCATACAATGACATTCTAGACGATTCTGTGCTTCCAACTTTGTGGCAACAGTTTGGGGAAGGCCCTTTCCTGTTCCAGCATGAATGCCCCCGTGCACAAAGCGAGGTCCATACAKAAATGGTTTGTGGAGATCAGAGTAGAAGAACCTGACTGGCCTGCACAGAACCCTGACCTCAACCCCATCGAACACCTTTGGGATGAATTGGAACGCCGACTGCGAAGCAGGCCTAATCGCCTAACANAAAGCAAATTTTTTGTCCATTAAAATAACATCAAATTGATCAGAAATACAGTGTAGACATTGTTAATGTTGTAAATGACTATTGTAGCTGGAAATTTTTTAAGGAATATTTACATAGGCGTACAGAGGGCCATTATCAGCAACCATCACTCCTGTGTTCCAATGGCACGTTGTGTTAGCTAATTCCATGTTAATCATTTTAAAATGCTAATTGATCATTAGAAAACCCTTTTGCAATTATGTTAGCACAGCTGAAAACGGTTGTACTGATTAAAGGAGCAATAAAACTGTCCTTCTTTAGACTAGTTGAGTATCTGGAACATCAGCATTTGTGGGTTCGATTACAGGCTCAAAATGGCCAGAAACAAAGACTGGCAGCTTCATTAAATAGTTCCCGCAAAACACCAGTCTCAACGCCAACAGTGAAGAGGCGACTCCGAGATGCTGGCCTTCTAGGCAGAGTTCCTCTGTCCAGTGTCTGTGTTCTTTTGCCCATCTTAATCTTTTATTTTTATTGGCCAGTCTGAGATATGGCTTTCTCTTTGCAACTCTGCCTAGAAGGCCAGCATCTCGGAGTCGCCTCTTCACTGTTGASGTTGAGACTGGKGTTTTGCAGGTACTATTTAATGAACCTGCCAGTTGAGGACTTGTGAGGCCTTTGTTTCTCAAACTAGACGCTCTAATGTACTTGTCCTCTTGTTCAGTTGTGCACCTGGGCCTCCCACTCCTCTTTCTATTCTGGTTAGAGACAGTTTGCGCTGTTCTGTGAAGGGAGTAGTACACAGCGTTGTATGAGATCTTCAGTTTCTTGGGAATTTCTTGCATGGAATAGCCTTCATTTCTCAGAACTAGAATAGACTGATGAGTTTCAGAAGAAAGTTCTTTGCTTCTGGCCATTTTGAGCCTGTAATCGAACCCACAAATGCTGATGCTCCAGATACTCAACTAGTCTAAAGGCCAGTTCTATTGCTTCTTTAATCAGCACAACCGTTTTCAGCTGTGCTAACAATTGCAAAAGGGTTTTATAATGATCAATTAGCCTTTTAAAATGATAAACTTGGATTAGCTAACACAACGTGCCATTGGAACACAGGTTGCTGATAATGGGCCTCTGTACGCCTATGTAGAT
The DNA here is from genome assembly GCF_002910315.2 of Salvelinus sp. IW2-2015. Taxonomy (NCBI): domain Eukaryota; kingdom Metazoa; phylum Chordata; class Actinopteri; order Salmoniformes; family Salmonidae; genus Salvelinus; species Salvelinus sp. IW2-2015. Next base: position 39,788,180 of record NC_036860.1, on the reverse strand, counting down.
ATTGCATAAAAAATCAGCCGTTTCCAGCTACAATAGTAATTTACAACATGAACAATCTCTACACTGTATTTCTGATCAATTTGATGTTATTTTAATGGACAAGAAAATGTTGCTTTTCTTTCAAAAACAAGGACATTTCTAAATGACCCCAAACTTTTGAACGGTAGTGTACATCTATCCCATCTCAATCGATATACATCTATGCAATCATGATAGCCAAAGGTAATTTAAACATKGATTGATTCTATGTGTAGATACAGGTCTGCTATCATAAAAAGGCCCTTGAACATCCTAGTGTAAATACAGCAGTAGATCCAGATATCAGCTCAGCAGCAGTGCAATCCCAGTTAAATACTACTGATGTGGAAGACCCGCAGGCCATGTAATGCGGGTGCAGCCGTAATGCCTACTGATATGTCTGGATAAACAACATAACCTCTCACTGGGAGGCCCGGTCTGTACAGACTGTGCTACATAGGCTATTTAAAAACACGTCTCACATTTGTCATCCTTTGCCCATATACTCTTCTCCATCGCCTCCCTCTATCCCACCACCAGTCGCTATGGAAGACATTAAGTGAATGTTTATGAGGCCTCCAAACACTAGTGATATATCCTGCTGCATGCTTCATAATGTGCTGATTGATCAGAAGGAGACTGGCGGACTGGGAGGGTCGAAGGAGACGTAATGGAAACACATTGACAAAATCATTTCAGAAGGGACATTATGTGGGAAGTTGGAAATAAAACTAAAATGGCTTTATCGATCTTTCACTCAATCTGTTTATGGACGTTTATGGCCGGTGCATTACAGGATGTCACTGGGAGAGTTGGCCCAGTCAGGTTCCCAATGGAGTGTTTAGAGAGAGGTGTGTGAATGTGAATGCATGTGAGTGTGCGCATTTACGAGTGTGTGCGCGTGTGTGTGTAAGCACGCTTGTGCACACATCAAATCAAATCAAATTGTATTTGTTACATGCGCCGAATACAACAGGTGTAGACCTTACAGTGAAATGCTTACTTACAAGCCCTTAACCAACAATGCAGTTTTAAGAAAATACCTTTTTTTTAAGTATGAGATAAGAATAACAAATAATTAAAGAGCAGCAGTAAATACTGTAAAAATAGCGAGGCTATATACAGGAGGTACCAGTACAGAGTCAATGTGCTGGGGTACCGGTGTCGAGGTAATTGAGGTAATATGTGCATGTAGGTAGAGTTATTAAAATTACTATGCATAGATAATAACAGATAATAACATGTGCACGTGTGTGGTTGCCTATGTATGAAAGTCGACTAAAATCCATGAGGTGATGTGTAAATACAAGTGAGAAGATATTGATCGATTGAATCTCATAGGCTGGCTATTGATTTAAGGCCATTCGTAGTACAACTAAGCTTTGATTGTACTGCAATTAAGGCAGCAGACAGTTTGATCCTATCCAGTACTGCTCCCTATGTTGAACCCCATTGTGTTACCAGATACCCAACTATGTAGTATGCTGTATATGGGGAATATCAAACATTCACTATTACAGTGTCCATATTAGGACTGCATCACATTAACTTGCTCTCTAATTAAGGTGTGAAAGTGAAGACATTATAGACACTGTGTGGTATGCCTAATACCAAAAAGGCACATACTGTACTGCTACAGTCCTTTCTCCTAACTAACAGTACTGATCTGTCAGTTAGCCTGAATGGCACCACAGACTCAGCCACACACTGTGCATACAGCCAAAGGCTAAAGGCAGCCTTTTTCTTCCCACAGTGATTTTGTTTCCTGGTCTTGATCTGACTACGGCTGCAGTCTGTCTGTCCACACTGAGTCACTTTAATCATTTCTCTCCCAGGGGCTTTGATCATCTATTATTTTCATCTATGGACTGTGGCTAGCTGGCTGGTAGTAGTGTTTGATTGAAGGCTGTCTGGGCTCTACTGTGTCAGAATGGGGAACTGATGTTGTGTTTTTTGCTAAACTGCACTGGCCGTTTAGTACAGATTTTCCAAGTTCTAACTCAATGTGTTAATGCTGTTATGCATTTTGCCAAAACCATGCTGGGTTATATTGTTGGTTGAATCCCACTGACTGTATGAATACACCTACTGAAACAAACTTCAACAGACTGTACTGACTTTAAGTGTGATTTTTTTGTTGTTGCCAAAAGAGGCCCATCATCTGTAAATCCCTCCCCAAAACTGGCTTTGACAGTACAGTATTCTGACATGCTGCTATCTTGACAGCTCATCACACACCCTCACCATGTATTCTATGAACATAACATTACATATGGACAGCCTCTATTACTCTTCATGGATATGGTTGGCAAGTTTGAATGGTTTGTGTATCTCACCGATCAATGTCAATCTCGGCTGTCAGGCGGGGGGCTGAGTTTTTCTCTGTCAGCATTTTCACACAAAAAAGTAATTGTGAAATTTGTTACCGCTAAGCTGGCACTGTATTGACCACCTTTCTCTCCATAATATAATAGTCGCTTACCGTAGGAGACACCATAAAGTGAAATATCTCCCCATAAAAGCTGCATCACAACTCTTTTCCATACCATCTGAGCAAAGGGCAATATTTTGGCTGTGAGGCCTGGATATTTACTTGAAGGGCTCATGGCTACAGTGTAGAAATATGTATGAACGTTTTATTTTCTGCTCTGTAAGTTGGTGGGTTACTTGTGACAGGCTATTTGGGGTTGGGGACTGTGGGATGTCTCCTATCTGCTATACACTCTTAGAAAAAAAGGTGCTATCTAGAACCTGAAAAGGTTGTTTGSCTGTCCCCATAGAACACTTTGAAAAACWATTTTTGGTTCCAGGTAGAACCATTTATGTTTCAGGTAGAACTCTTTCTTCAGAAGGTTCTACATCCAACCCAAAAGAGTTATACCTGGAACCAAAAGGTTTCTCCTATGGGGACAGTAGAATAACTCTTTTGGAACCATTTTTTCTGAGTGTAGTCTTATTAGTTTGTGTGTATATGCGTGTGCAGTAGTCTACATTAAGTTACATGCACACAATAATACAAATATTGTAAATAGTCAGATTAATATGATAGTTCGATTTAAATGTTTACATGCTTCGCAAGAACGATTTCCCTAATAATCCTGTTTACATTGGCACATCTGAAATCAGGCTACCTGATTGGGCTTTGATAAATGCAGAAAATCGGCAACCAAAATAAACGTTCGAACACATCGACCATGTTTTTTAATTAAGAATATTTGATTCTGAGTTCGGACATTTAAAGTTTGTATGTGAAAACTATTTCAAAGATGCATACTTTCATTATTTCCGAACTCACTTGCGCAAAAGTAGGAAGCTCGYCTGCTCGTGCTAGCACATGCGCAGATCAAAGCTGGGGAGGGATTTACAGATGATGGGCCTTTACATGTCCAATAGTTCGAAAGATTGCTCAGAAAATCTGGGGCCTCATTTATAACCTTTGCGTAAATTTCACACTATATTTTTGGATGCGCCATTTCTGAAAAGTCTGCGCATATACTGTACAAAAATATTGAGAATTATAAACTTGGYGCAATCCATACATACACGTTTCCCGTTATCAATCAGAACTGTCGTAAAACTGCATGCGTGAACGAGCCTGAAAACAGCCAGAAAAACGCCTCCATTCCGCTTTTATGGTGACATTAACGCCCTTTATTTGCTGTATAATTTTGAACTATTGTGATTAGACCACGGCATGCAAAAGATGAATCTTTGTTCAATATTTAGTTTATCAATAGTTTATTGGGTTTATATATCCTGTGTTGGTATAGGCTCTGAGATGAAATAGACAATGATGTTGTGCTCTTATCGCACAGCAATGCTGTAGCCTACCCATACTGTCAAATATTTTACATAAACTACTGGTCTATTTACTTTTTTGGCAKAATCTTAATCTTTAGCAGTAATTTATGCTGTATCTGGAAAAGGACTGTGGCAGTTTCTGAACGAGAAAACAATAGCAATGGCAAATTGTCAGGGACCTGTAATCAGAATGTTTTGAATTCAACAATGTTTTATATCAACTTTTCCCCCAACCTAAATATGATGGACTGCTTTTGAATTCTGAMACATTGTAGGGCAGGCTACTAAAAAAAWWAAATTACAGTAGTTACAGTTGTATTTCTTGTGTGTTTTTGTTCTACTTGACTTTGTAATTTATGTTTTATAGTACTACTGGTATTAATTACTGCATTGTTGGGAAAGAGCAAGCAAGAAAGGTATTTCACTGTAGGCTACTTGTGCACATGACAATAAAACTTGAAACTTGATGCATACTGTAGGCCTACTTCAATGTAAAAGATTAGCAGTTAAATTCGACTGTATACCAATATTATAAACCGCGCTGCCTATGATATTGCAAAACTTGAAATACATATAGCCTATCTATTTACTAGGCTACTAGGTCCAATTAAATGAGAGATGCGCATGGTAATTTGGTGTATGTCTCCATTGGGAATATGCACCCATACCGGCCAGAAAAGGTGAGGAATATATTCTGCAATGGTTATGAAATTCCTATGTCTAATTATTTTAGATTCTAAATATAAAACACACAGATTTTCGCACTTCTCATTAATGGCAAATGGTTACATTCTTGTTAATATGTTTTCCTATTAGAAATCTTTATTGAATAAGCTTTTCATCATATCCCCCAATTTCACAAAATACTTACTTACCAGCTTGCAATACAATATTTCAACCGCTAAAGTTTGCAGGGTGGTGAGCACTTTCTCACATCAAGAAAATGTTTAATAAATGCCACGTTTTGCGTGAAAACTGGCGCATGCAAAGTTGGGGTATATTTTGTACATAGCCATAGTTTATAAATGAGGCCCCAGGTCTTTTAATCAGCGTATATTTACCTCGATTTTGACCTTAAGCTGATTAAGATAAGCAGAGTAAYGTGTTTCCATGACAAAATAAATAACCAGCCTACTGCCATAATCAGTTCAATATCGAATTACTAGTGTGCATGTACTCGTAATCGGTGTATAACTGTGGTTAGAGATAGTTTACTCTATGCATATGAATGGTCTGATGAGGGTCTGGCTCCTTTGTATCATCTCTTAATGAACCCTCATCCCTGTGGGAGTTCACACAATGTGTATTCGGAAAGTATTCAGACCCCTTGACTTTTCCCACATTTTGTTACGTCACAGCATTATTSTAAAATGGATTAAATCATTTTTTTCCTTCATGAACGTACACACAATACCGCAAAATGACAAAACACGTTTTTAGAAATGTTTGCAAATTTACTACAAATAAATAAAGTATTAAGACCCTTTACTCAGTACATTGTTGAAGCACCTTCGGCAGCGATTACAGTCTTGAGTCTTCTTGGGTATGACGCTAAAAGCTTGGCACACCTGTATTTGGGGAGTTTCTTCCATTCTTCACTGCAGATCCTCTCAAGCTCTGTCAGGTTGGATGGGGAGTGTCGCTGCACAGCTATTTTCAAGTCTYTCCAGAGATGTTCTATAGGGTTCAAGTCTGGGCTCTGGCTGGGCAACTCAAGGACATTCAGAGACTTGTCCAGAATCCACTCTTGCATTGTCTTGGCTGTGTGCTTAGTGTCGTTGTCCTGTTGGAAGGTGAACCTTCGCCCCGGTCCTGAGGTCCTACTTTGTTCCATTAGTCTTTCCCTCGATCCTAACCASTCTTCCAGTTCATGCCGCTGAAAAACATCCCGACAGCATGATGCTGCCACCACCATGCTTCATCGTAGGGATGGTGCCAGGTTTCCTCCAGACGTGATGCTTGGCATTGAGGCTAAAGAGTTCAATCTTGGTTTCATCAGACTAGAGAATCTTGTTTCTCATGGTCTGAGAGTCTTTTAGATGCCTTTTGGCAAACTCCAAGAAGGCTGACATGTGACTTTTACTGAGGAGTGGCTTCCGTCTGGCCGCTCTACTGTAAATTCCTGATTAGTGGAGTGCTGCAGAGATGGTTATCCTTCTGGAATGTTCTCCCATCTCCACAGAGGAACTCTAGAGCTCTGTCAGCGTGACCATCGGGTTCTTTGTCAACTCCCTGACCAAGGCCCTTCTCCCCGGATTGCTCAGTTTGGCTGGGCGGCCAGCTCTAAGGCAGCCAGCTCTTCCCCAGATCTGTTCCTCGACACAATCCTGTCTCGGAGCTCTACGGACAATTCCTTCGACCTCATGGCTTGGTTTTTGCTTTGACATGCACTGTCAACTGTGGGACCTTATATAGACAGGTGTGTGCCTTTCCAAATCATGTCGAATCAATTGTCTTTACAACAGGTGGACWCTAAACCCCCTGAAAGTGGAGTTGTTTTACGTCTCATCCATATACATTACAACACAGAAGTCCAGTGACAGTCTCATAGCCATTCCCTTCACTCCTGCTGAGGAGGTGTGACTCCCAGCAGCAAAGCTGTCAAAGTAAAAGAATGGATCAAACTTCCCCACGGAGCTCTTCAAACCCAACACAGAGCAGACCCCCTGGCAAGCCTGCGCCCAAGAGGACTCTGGGATGCATACAGGAGGACCAACGCTGCCGTGCTGCTGTCAATAGATWTACAGTGCCTTCAGAAAGTACTCACACCCCTTGACTTTTTCCATATTTTGTTGTGTTACAGTCTAAATTTAAAATTGATAAMATTTTGATTTTGTGTGACTGATCTACACACAATACCCCGTAATGTAAAAGTGGCATTAGGTTTTTAGAAATGTTTACAAATTAATTAAAAATGGAAAGCTGAAATGTTTTGAGTCAAAAAGTATTCAACCGTTTTGTTATGACAAGCCTCAATAAGTTCAGGAGTAAACATTTGCTAAACAARTCACATAACAAGTTKCATGGACTCACTCTGTGTGCAATACTAGTGTTTAACATACCCCACACATACAATTATCTGTAAAGTCCCTCAGTCGAGCAGTGAATGTCAAGCACAGATTCAACCACAAAGACCAGGGAGGTTTTCCAATGGTTCGAAAAGAAGGGCACCTATTGGTAGTTGGGTTATCAAAAAAGCAGACATTGAACATCCCTTTKTGCATGGAGCATTTATTATTTACACTTTGGATAGTGTATCAATACACTCAGTCACTACAAAGATACAGGCAGACTTTCTAACTCAGTTGCCGGAGAGGAAGAAAACTGCTCAGGGATTTCACCATGAGGCCAATGGTGATTTTAAAACAGTTACAAAGATAAATGGCTGTGATAGGAGATAACTGAAGATGGATCAACAACATTGTACTATAGTTACTCAATACTGACATAAATGAAAGAGTGAAAAGAAGGAGGCCGGTACAGAATAAAAATATTGCAAAACATGCATCCTGTTTTTAATAAGGCAGTAAAGTAATACTGCAGTAAATGTGGCAAAGAAATTAACTTTTTGTCCTGAATACAAGGAGTTGTTTTTGGGCAAATCCAACACAACACATCACTGAGTATCACTCTTCATATTTCCAAGCATGGTGGTGACTACATCATGTTGTTTGTCATCGGCAAGGGCTAGGAAGTTTTTTAGGATAAAATAAACAGTATATAGCTAAGCATTGACAAAATCCTTGACGAAAACTGGGTTCAGTCTGCTTTCCAACAGACAATAGAAGATTAATTCACCTTTCAGCATGACAATTACCTTAAACACAAATACAAATACAGTTGAAGTCGAAGTTTACATACACATTAGCCAAATACATTTAAACTCAGTTTTTCACAATTCCTGACATTTAATCCTAGTAAAAATTCCCTGTCTTAAGTCAGTTAGGATCACCACTTTATTTTAAGAATGTGAAATGTCAGAATAATAGTAGAGAGAATGATTTATTTCAGCTTTTATTTCTTTCATCGCATTCCCAGTGGGTCAGAAGTTTACACACACTCAATTAGTATTTGGTAGCATTGCCGTTAAATTGTTTAACTTTGGTCAAACATTTCGGGTAGCCTTCCACAAGCTTCCCACAATAAGTTGGGTGAATTTTGGCCCATTCCTCCTGACAGAGCTGGTGTAACTGAGTCAGGTTTGTATGCTTCCCCCACACATTTTCTATAGGATTGAGGTCAGGGCTTTGTGATGGCCACTCCAATACCTTGACTTTGTTGTCCTTAAGCCATTTTGTGACATCTTTGGAAGTATGCTTTGGGTCATTGTCCGTTTGGAAGACCCATTTGTGACCAAGCTTTAACTTCCTGCCTGATGTCTTGAGATGTTGCCTCAATATATCCACATAATTCTCCTCCCTCATGATGCCATCTATTTTGTGAACTGCACCAGTCCCTCCTGCAGCAAAGGACCCCCACAACATGATRCTGCCACCACCGTGCTTCACAGTTGGAATGGTGTTCTTCAGCTTGCAAGCCTCCCCCTTTTTGCTCCAAACATAAAGATGGTCAATTGGTCAAACAGTTCTATTTTTGTTTCATCAGACCAGAGGACATTTCTCAAAAAAGTACGATCTTTGTCCCCATCTGCAAACCGTAGTATGGCTATTTTATGGCGGTTTTGGAGCAGTGGCTTCTTCCTTGCTGTGCGGCCTTTCAGGTTATGTCGATATAGGACTCGTTTTTACTGTGGATACATACTTTTGTATCTGTTTCCTCCAGCATCTTCACAAGGTCCTTTGCTGTTGTTCTGGGATTGATTTGCACTTTTCACACCAAAKTACGTTCATCTCTTRGAGACAGAACGTGTCTCCTTCCTGAGCGGAATGACGGCTGCGTGGTCCCATGGTGTTTATACGTGTACTATTGTTTGTACAGATGAACATGGTACCTTCAGGCGTTTGGAAATTGCTCCCAAGGATGAACCAGACTTGTGGAGGTCTACAATTTTTTTTCTTAGGTCTTGGCTGATTTCTTTTGATTTTCCCATGATGTCAAGYAAAGAGGCACTGAGTTTGAAGGTAGGCCTTGAAATACATCCACAGGTACACCTCCAATTGGCTCAAATTATGTCAATTAGCCTATCAGAAGCTTCTAAAGCCATGACATCATTTTCTGAAATTTTCCAAGCTGTTTAAAGGCACAGTCAACTTAGTGTTTGTAAACTTCTGACCCACTGGAATTGTGATACAGTGAATTATAAGTGAAATAATCTGTCTGTAAACAGTTGTTGGTAAAATTACTTGTGTCATGCACCAAGTAGATGTCCTAACCGACTTGCCAAAACTATAGTTTGTTAACAAGAAATTTGTGGAGTGGTTGAAAGACAAGTTTTAATGACTCCAACCTAACTGTATGTAAACTTCCACCTTCAACTGTATACACTGGAGTCGCTTACCAACAAGACATTGATTTTTCCTGAGTAGCCTACTGTTGTCACAGTTTTGACTTAAATTGGCATGAAAATCTATGRCAAGACTTGAATATGGCTGTCTAGCAATGATCAACAACAAACTTCACAGAGTTGGAAGAATGTTTTGAAGAATAATGGGCAAATATTGTACAATCCAGGTGTGCAAAGCTCTCAGAGTCTTACCCAGAAAGACTCACAGCTATAATCGCTGCCAAAGGTGATTATAACATGTATTGACTCAGGGGGTTGAATACTTATCTAAACAAGATATATTAGTGTTTTAAATAAAATAAAAGGTTAGAATTTTTCTTCCAATTTGACATTACAGAGTACTTTGTGTGGATCATTGATAATTAAATCCATTTTAATCCCACTGTGTAAAGCAACAAAATGTGTGAAAAGTCAAGGGGTGTGAATACTTTCTGAAGACTGTACATCAGAAGAACAGAAGAGCTCCTCCTGGAACAGATCGTTAAGCACAGAGTTATCTTTCCACATGGGCGAGGGAGCGTTTCTCTTTGCATATTTACCCTCACCACATTCAGAGCGAAAAGCTGAGAGCTGTAATTTAAAAACAACCCTAAAGGAGTAACGGCCTTGTAAATTTTCTCAAGTACTCTGGTACCCGACCATCATCCCGTTCCTATAATTGAAATAACACGTTTATTTCTAGGTGTTTTGGTGTCCCTACGGTGACACAATGGGCTTTGAAACACATTTAGTCGAGACCTTTGATCCGCTAGCCTGATTCTGCTTATTGTGATGCAGCACCCTAACCTAAAGGTTTATTCAATAGCATAGAGTGGGACTACAGTAGCTCAGAGCCAAAGTTAACTGTGTGGAGTAGGTGAGAACTTGTTGGACATGGCGGCCCAAATAGATTTGTGGCTTCCKAGATTWTGTCCATTGATTTGGCATCACAGTGTGGTATTGAGCTACGGGCCGATGGCTTGCAGAGTGGGGAGGTCTCCTGGCTAATGTTGTGGTTCTGTGATTGCAGGTGCCGAGGGAGCCGTGTTCAGCAAATCTGTGGAGACGCCACACGTCAGGGCCGAGCCCTTCAAAGAGCTACGGTAAAATACATTTCTCTTTGAATAATCCACCCTGATGCGCACACATATTGTAGATACATACTGTACATACATACATACACAAACTCACACACAGCTATAACACCATGCATCACCTTTCTCATGTTCTGTGCATTTATAATCAAACAACATTCAACAAAAAAACTGATGGGGAATTGCTGTGGCATGTCACTGGGTTGCTATTATAAAATGATGGGAAAATTGCTCCCGTCGTGGGCAGAGGACCTACTGTACAGTTTAGTTTGTGCTAGTGCATTTGGCCTGACTGAAGATTACAGGGCATTTCCCTAAACCATGGTGTGTCGCTCAGCGAGAGTGAGGGTGTGATTTGGATTATTGCCTGTGAAATGATTTACTAACCCAAGGTCCTTGGTCCTTGGGACCCCAAGGGGTGCACATTTTGCTCTTGAACTACACAGCTGATTCAAATAATTAACTAATCATCAAGCTTTGAATCCGGTGTGTGGTGTTTGGGCAACAAATAAAATGTGCACCCCTTAGGGTCCCGAGGGCCGAGTATGGGAAGCCCTACTCTAACCCCATGCATACTACCAATGTCAACCATTATACGCTGAAAAAAAATACAAAAGCAACATGTAAAGTGTTGGTCCCACGTTTCTTGAGCTGAAATGAAAGATCCCAGAATTGTTTCATACACACAAAAAGCTTATTTCTCTAAAATGTTGTGCACACATTTGTTTACGTGCTTGTGCTGGGTACAATAAAAGACCACCCTAAAATGTGCCGTTTTGTCACACAACACAATSCCCCAAATGTCAAAAATGTTGAGGGAGCATGCAATTGGCATGCCGACTGCAAGAATGTCCACCAGAGCTGTCGCCAGGTAATTGAATGTTCATTCCTCTACCATAAGCTACCTCCAACGTTGTTTTCAAGAATTTGGCACTACGTCCAACCAGCCTCACAATCGCAGACCATGTGTAACCACGCCAGCCCAGGACCTCCAYATCCAACTTMTTCACCTGCGGGATCGTCTGAGATCAGCCACCTGGACAGCTGATGAAACTGTGGGTTTGAACAACCAAAGAATTTCTGCACAAAATGTCACAAATCGTCTCAGGGAAGCTCATCTGCGGCTCGTTGTCTTCTCCAGGGCCTTGACTTGACTSCAGTTCGGCTTCGTTACCGACTTCAGTGGGCAAATGCTCACATTTAATGGGTACTTGCACGCTGGAGAAGTGTGCACTTCATGGATGAATCCCGATTTCAACTGTACCGGTCAGATGGCTGACAGCTTGTTTGGCGTCATGTGGGTGAGCGGTTTGCTGATGTCAAGGTTCTGAGCAGTGCCCAATGCTGGTGGTGGGGTTATGGTATGGGCAGGCATACGATACGGACAGCGAACAAAATTGCATTTTATCAATGGCTATTTGAATGCACAGAGATACCGTGATGAGATCCTGAGACCCATAGTCGTGCCATTCATCTGCCACCATCACCTCATGTGTCAGCATGATAATGCACAGCCCCATGTCGCATGGATCTGTACACAATTCCTGKAAAGCTGTCCCAGTTCCTCCATAGCCTGCATACTAACCAGATCTGTCACCCATTGAGCATGTTTCGGATGCTCTTGATCAACGTGTTTGACATTGTGTTCCAGTTCCCGCCAATATCCAGCAACTTCGCACAGCCATTGAAGAGAAGTGGGACAATATTCCACAGGCCACAATCAACAGCTTGATCAACTCTATGCAAAGGAGATATGTCGCACTGCCTGAGGCAAATGGTGGTCACACCAAATACTGACTGGTATTCTGATCCACGCCCCTACCTTTTTTTTAAGGTATCTGTGACCAATAGATGCATATCTGTATTCCCAGTCATGTGAAATCCATAGATTAGGGCCGAATGAATATATTTAAATTGACTGATTTCCTTATATGATATGAACTGTAACTCAGTAAAATCTTTTAAATTGTTGCATGTTTTTTAGAAATACATCTCCCCAGCCACCCTTCCCTATCTAGAGCACTGTGTTGTGCGCAATCATGTCACATGACCTTGATATAACCTTTATTTAAAGCATTTTATTTTTTATTTCAGATGGTCCAGCACCATCCTCAGACAATTTTAATTCTCATTTCTGGATAAGGATAAAAACACAGGATAAAATCTGTTATGATGGCGCGAAACACATGGCCAAGGCTCTAAATTAACATTTTTCATCGGTAGCACTGGTGCTCCCAATTCTTTTTAAATTACGAGCACCACATGGAATGTAGGAGCACCTTAAAATAATATTTTTTTCAATTGATTGAGATACAGCCTATATTGGGCCTTTATGAATTGTAGCCACTTTTGAAACTAATATGTAACACTGCAAAGAGTTTATTATAAGATGTTGATACAAATCCATGTTATTGAAATTCCAGTCATGTGAGGAGTATTAGGTTTCTACAATGTGTAAAAGCAAAATGTTCCTACTGAGATGCATTACATTTAAAATTGTACACTGTCTCTTTAAAATGTCAGGTTTGTCCTGACAACATTCAAGAAATCTGTCATTCATTCATTGCTATGATCATTGCTTTCTTCCGATTGTCATCTCGTACGTGTGGCAGAGCTACAGAACAGAAATGGCAAAGAATCACACCACCCACAAGTCCCGTATGGCCCACAGGAATGGGATCAAGAAGCCCWGATCAAACCGCTACGAGTCCATGAAAAGTGTCGAAACTAAGTTCACGAAGAACATGCGTTTCTCCAAGAAGCACAAATAGAAAGGCCATAAGACAGCCAATGCAGCAGCCAAGAAGATCGCTGATGCAGCACCCGCAGGCCCTTAGACTGGGTGGCTACTCTCTGTGTATCTCCAAGTTCCATTGACTTATGCACAATAAAGCTATGCTTTGCAAAAAAAGATACATACAGTACTGTACCAGTGAAATGTTTGGACACACTGACTCATTCCAGGGTTTTTCTTTATTTTTACTATGTTCTACATTGTAAACTATGAAATAACACATATGGAATCATGTAGTATCCCAAAAAGTGTTAAACAAATCAAAATATATTTTATATTTGAGATTCTTCAATGGAGCCACCCTTATCCTTGATGACAGCTTTGCACACTCTTGGCATTCTCTCAACCAGCTTCATGAGGTAGTCACCTGGAATGCATTTCAATTGACAGGCGTGCCTTGTTAAAAGTTAATTTGTGGAATGTTTTCCTTATTAATGTGTTTGAGCCAATCAGTTGTGTTGTGACAACGTAGGGGTGGTATACAGAAGATAGCCCTATTTGGTCCATATTATGGCAAGAACAGCTCAAATAAGCAAAGACAAACAACAGTCCATCGTTACTTTAAAACATGAAGGTCAGTCAATCTGGAACATTTCAAGAACTTTKAAATGATGAAATTGGCTCTCATGAGGACCGCCACAGGAAAGGAAGACCCAGAGTTACCTCTGCTGCAGACTGGTACTGTATATATACGTACATACATATTGTGTATACACAAAAAATRCTATGATCATTGATCTCCTGAAGAAGCTATCCAATTACAATTTAGGAGACCATCTTATCCAGAGCAATTTACAGTAGTGAGTATATACATTTTCATACTGGTCCCATGTGGGAATTGAAGCCACAAAACTGGYATTGCTCTACAAGCTGAACCACACAGGATTAACATCCCTTTTCCTTTCTTTCTGTGCTACAAAATGTTTGGATATACTGGTAAAGTTACCAGGTTGTTAGCTAGCCAATGAAGTAACATGACTGAACAAAGAGTAAACAAATCATTAATGACTCGCGAGTAGTTTTAGAACATCCCACGACATGGTTTATGAATGTAAACTGCGGTCCCGGCGAGCCACAATAGGAAGATAAAAATGTTGCGCAGGTAATATGGGTCAGATCTTTTGACCTGGTTGGGCTTCAAGCAAGCCGTTTTTGCTATAGTAATGGTGCAGCCATGACGCTGTCGAATCTGCACTTGCTTTTTTTGTTTAGTGCACATGGAAACAACGGTAGAGTGTAGCCGTATCATTAAAACAATTATTATCTGGGGGGTTTTCCTAGTCGCACAGTGCGCCCCCCCAAAAAAACTCTTCGTCACACAGCAAAACATTTTGTTCCACTTTAGAGCCCTTTTTACAGTGTAACATTAAACTGCTAAAGCCTTTGAACTGGTTCAGAAGGTTTCGACTCTTTCTTCCAATGACCTGTAGCTTGGAGAAACTCTGTAAGCAATGTATACTCCTCCAGCAATTAGCTCTACTTCCTGTCCAGTGGAATGTCGATGGAGAACCATTCGGAAGCGTTGTTTTGTGGATTCTGACATGTAGAGATCAATGGCYGTATCTTTGGCAGGACTGCTGCTTGGATTGGCCCTCACTACGCCCAGATCAATGCCCGGATGCTCATCAAAATCGAATTGAAGGAAGTTCTCACTCGTGAAGAGGGAAAGATAAATGAGTTTAGGTGCTGGCTGGCAAGTGGTTGAGTAGACATGGCAGGGGAGACACATTGGTAGAGAGAGAGATAATGAATGTTAGCAATTTATGTTATTCTTTAATAACACAGACCCCAATGCAAATCAGGGAGGAAAATAGGTTTATTCGAAGAGGACAAATCATACAGGGAGGTAGATGGTCATTCTCCCCTGTCCTCAGTGATGCTCTCCAGTGGTTCTCTCCTGTGATTATCTCCCAAGAACAAMGGGACAGCATGTAGTTTTATAACCTAGCCCTAGCCTGTGGTTGACCAATTAGAATCCCTTGCAATAAAACTAGCCAATCGCCAAATGACAAGTATCCTATTTCAGAAGACATATTCCTCCCATGTCTCTGAACCATTGATCAATAATTCCCTATTACAGAAAAAACACTATTTCCCTTAATCGTTATTACTCTATTGACCTCTTGTCCTTTTGACCTCTCGTCCTCTGTCTCTGCGTTGTGTATTTATCTTCAACATATTCTTACACTCCCCCCTAGACCATTTTAAAAATAAATRTACTTAAAATGTATTTTTAGAAAACAATTAAATAACAYGAAAAATAGACAGTATAAAAAACATTAGCAGTAAGCATAAAATCATTCACATTAAACACCTTGCATTTCTATAAAACACAAAGGGCACACAGTACTTGCTGTTACAATAAGAAATTGATTTCAAAAAAGTTATAGAAAATAAGTATTAACAGGTGTAATGATGATGTTCCGGTTCCTACCACATCCTGTATTAGGAGGAAACTCACACACACAAAAAATAACAATTGTCTGCAAGACAATATTCAATCATCCTATTGGCAAGGTAATCATTCACCAAGTCCTTTAAAAGTGACCAGCTCTTCCACACTGGTATCAGTCCCACATAGATTTCTGTTCTGACAGTCTGCCGGTAGTGAGAAATTCTTCTTCCGTTCCACTGGTTGCACTTCACCGGTGATCTTGTATTATTTCAGGTACATTCCTTGAATTGAAGGATATTGCTGCAGCCTCAGACGATAGATTATCATAACCTGTAACGAAGGAAACAAAAAGTGAAAGTAACATGTCCTGGTTTTAAGAGAAATTCATATTTCACATAGATTTCCCTAAGTAATCAAGCCCCAATTTTCAGGAAAATGTTGACCTTTCACCTAGATATCCCTAATATGATGACTGCGGTATACAACATAGAAGCTTATCAATTTCTGATCATCTTACTATGCTTCTTCACCTGAGATTTGGCCCCAATTACTGATCAATCAGTTCTTTATTCTCCAGGCTTCACTTTGTCATCAAAATGGACAACCTTGCAATGAATGACATGTATCCATCGTGATTGTCCCTGGACTTTTACTGCTGACCTTGTTATGAGCAAAACTTGATAAGGACCTTCCCATTTTGGCCCTAATGTGTCTGTTTCATATTTGTTTAGCATCACCCACTGTCCTGGTACTACATCATGTTCCCCCTTGGGAGTTATTCCCCACACCTCTTTTAATTGTCTGTCTGCTTCCCCTACTGTTGTATGCAATAGTTAAGCATTGTGTCACTCATGAAGTGAACGTCTGCTTTTCTCAAATCTAACGTGCATGGTAGTATCACATTGTCCATTGTAGTAACTACCCATGCTCAGCCATCCTCACACCCCCCTCCACAATGCTCRAACCATCTGTGTATAAGATAAACTCTATAAACCCATCAGAGAGCTGATCCAAAACCAACTCACAACAGTCGTGTTCAAGTMATGTGGTAYCTGTAGGATACATCAGAGTAGCGGGATTACATGGTGTCTTTTCAACCCATGTCCCATAAATCTTTAATCACTACTTTAGTAGCGTCCATAGCTTCCTTGCTAATGGGATATTGTTTTGTGCAAGGTGGGGCAACACCTGTCAAGCACACTGGTTCCATATCCCAAGTTCCACTCTCATTTTCCTTCATATTACAAATAGGATGGTTCTGAACTGTAGAGCCCTGCWGTTGTCTAATTTGACACGTCACCTTAACCTTCATAGACGTTCAATGTAGAGTCAAGTTGCATAATAACATCAAGGCCTAAAATAGGTTGTTCAAATGAGCCTATCCACACCCGTGCATCAATCTTCATTGGACCAATAGAATTTGATAATGGTTTGGTCTGTTTCATATCTGTCACCCCCCCCCCACTCCTGTTGCTCTCATCTTCTTGCCTGTGTACTGAGGACATACATGTCTTGCATAAGATATGGGCAATAAAGTGACTTCAGGACCCGTATCTACTAAACAATCTACTGCAAAGTTGTTAACCATCATGTTCACATATATTCCATCCAATTTCAGCTGGGATGGGACGTAAGAGGGAGTCCATTAGTTTACCTCCACAGCATCCAGCAAAATCTGCTGCTGAGCTGGAGAGAGMTTCTTAAATTTCTGCATCAGCATTGTGTCGTTGGGGCTGTTATCGTGATTCCATTTTCCCTTAGACGGACCCTGCTTCTCCTGGCCATTCCTCATAAGAACACATTTTCTTTTCCGACATTCTCGTTGCCAGTGACCAGAAATCCCGCAATAATGACATACACCAGGTTTCTCTTCTACTGAACGAATAATGTTGTTGGTTTTACTCGGAACCTGCACAAATCTCATAACAGCAGGTTTATTATGTTGATTTGTATTTGTATTTATTATTGATCCCCATTAGCTGCTGCAAAAGCAGCAGCTACGCTTCCTGGGGTCCAGCAAAATTAAGGCAGTTTATACAACTTGAAAAACATGACAATACATTCACAGATTTCACAGCACACTGTGTGCCCTCAGGCCCCTACTCCACCACTACCACATATCCACAGTACTAAATCCATGTGTATGTATAGTGCATATGTTATCGTGATGTGTGTGTGTGTGTGTGTGTGTGTGTTTGTGTGTGTGTGTGTTGTGTGTGTGTGTGTGTTGTGTGTGTGTGTGTGTGTGTGTGTGTGTGTGTGTGTGTGTGTGTGTGTGTGTGTGTGTGTGTGTGTTGTGTGTGTGGTTGCATGTGTCTATGCCAAATGTTGTGTTGCTTCACAGTCCCCGCTTCTTCCACAAGGTGTTTTACTATCTGTTTTTTTTACTGCTTGCGTCAGTTACTTGATGTGGAATAGAGTTCCATGTTGTCATGGCTCTATGTAGTACTGTGTGACTCCCATAGTCTGTTCTGGACWTGGGGACTGTGAAGAGACCTCTTGTGGCATGTCTTGTGGGGTATGCATGGGTGTCCGAGCTGTGTGCCAGTAGTTTAGACAAACAGCTCTGTGCATTCAACATGTCAGTACCTCTCATAAATAAAAGTAGTGATGAAGTCAATCTCTCCTCTGCTTTCAGCCAGGAGAGATTGACATGCATATTATTAATATTAGCTCTCTGTACATCCAAGGGCCAGCCGTGCTGCCCTGTTCTGAGCCAATTGCAATTTTCCTATGTCCTTTTTTGTGGCACCTGACCACATGACTGAACAGTAGTCAACGTGCAACAAAACTAGGGCCTGTAGGACCTGCCTTGTTGATAGTGTTGTTAAGAAGGCAGAGCATTGCTTTATTATAGACAGACTTCTCCCCATCTTAGCTACGACTGCATCAATATGTTTTGACCATAACAGTTTACAATCTAGGGTTACTCCAAGCATTTTAGTCATCTCAACTTGCTCAATTTCCACATTAATTATTACAATACTTAGTTGAGGYTCAGGGTTTAGTGAGTGTTTTGTTCCAAATACAGTACTTTTAGTTTTTGAAATATTTAAGGCTAACTTACTCCTTGCCACCCACTCTGAAACTAACTGCAGCTCTTTGTTGAGTGTTGCAGTCATTTCAGTCGCTGTAGTAGCTGACGTGTATATTGTTGAGTCATCCGCATAGATAGACACTCTGGCTTTACTCAAAGTCAGTGGCATGTCGTTAGTAAAAATTTWAAATAGCAAGGCGCCTAAACAGCTACCCTGGGGATTTCTTGATTCTAACTGGATTATATTTGAGAGGCTTCCATTAAAGAACACCCTCTGTGTTCTGTTAGACAAGTAACTATTTATCCACAATATATCAGGGGGTGTAAAGCCATAACACATATGTTTTTTGATGTCTCTGTCCAGTCATGACAACCTTTCAATGATGTCACCGTAGGTTTGTCTCTCCCAGTCATTAGTTGTGGAAACAAAAGTTTTTCGCAAATCATCATGTATGGATTGCATCAGCTGATGAGTGATTGCCCCATTTTTGGAGGAATTGAGTGTACGTTCATCTTCCATGCCAGGTAACCCACTGTGTCTAACCACCTCTGCTCTAAACATTTCTTCAAAATCAACAAACGGTTCTTTCGGTTTTTGAACACATTTGGTTCTCTCCCCCCAATTGGTACCCTTAAGGAAAACATGTATGGCTCTCCATCCATTGGCCACATCTTGCTCTTCAACACCCACAGCTCTATAAACCTTTTCTTCAAGTACACCATGTTCGCGGTTGTTCAGAACAAAGGCTAGTAACTGTAACCCTTTTACAGTCTGTGTTCTAGTTGGCCTAAGACATCGTTCGTCATCGCTGCCAGTATCTGTTGACTYAAAGCCAGGCAGTGCTGACCAGATGYTTGATACCCGATCATTCTTGCGCAACTCAGCCTGAGGGTGGATTGAAGGAACAAATGGTCCTCCACATGTTGGAGCCAAGTATGTTTTTACGACCCTTGCCTGTCACTGTTTGAATTTCTTCTTTCAAGGTTTTGATTTGTGAACCAAGAGCTTTCAAACTATCCTTATCTCTCTGCAATGTCCTGTCATGAGCTGCAACATCGAGAGCATCCTGACTGGTTGCATCACTGCCTGGTACGGCAATTGCTCGGCTTCAGACCGCAAGGCACTACAGAGGGTAGTGTGTACGGCCCAGTACGTCACTGGGGCTAAGCTGCCTGCCATCCAGGACCTCTACACCAGGCGGTGTCAGAGGAAGGCCCTAAAAATGTCAAAGACCCCAGCTACCAAGTCATAGACTGTTCTCTCTACTACCGCATGGCAAGCGGTACCGGAGTGCCAAGTCTAGGACAAAAGGCCTCTCAACAGTTTTTTACTCCCAAGCCATAAGACTCCTGAACAAGTAATAAATGGCTACCCGGACTATTTGCATTGTGTGCACCCCCAACCTCTCTTTTACGCTGCTGCTACTCTATGTTTATCATATATGCATAGTCACTTTTAATTATACATTCATGTACATACTACCTCAATTGGCCCAACCAACCAGTGCCCCGCACTTGGCTAACAGGCTATCTGCATTGTGGG
>NC_036860.1:39737367-39768030 GCF_002910315.2 Salvelinus sp. IW2-2015 | reverse complement strand
CTGTTTGAGGCTTCTACTGTAAAGGAGGGGTCATAGGGGCTCTTTGAGTCAGTGTCTGGCAGAGTGCCACAGGCTCGTGACGCTCGTTCCATGAGGGGTTTGCATTTCTACAGATAAAGGAGTTCTCTGGTTGGAACATTATTGAAAATGTATGTTAAAAACATCCTAAAGATTGATTCTATACTCGTTTAACATGTTTCTACGGACGTTAAACGGAACTTTTTGACATTTCGTCTGCTCCTAGTGACGCGCTCGTGATTTGGATTTGTTTACAAAACGCGCTAACAAAATAGCTATTTGGACATAAATGATGGACATTATCGAACAAAACAAACATTTATTGTGGAAACTGGGATTCCTGGGAGTGCATTCTGATGAGATCATCAAAGGTAAGGAATATTTTATCATGTTATTTCTGACTTCTGTTGACTGCACAATATGGCGGATATCTTTTTGGCTGGTTTGGGCTCTGAGCGCGTATTCAGATTATTGCATGGTTTGCTTTTTCCGTAAAGCTTTTTTTGAAATCTGACACAGTGGTTGCATTAAGGAGAAGTGGATCTAAATTCCATGTTAACACTTGTATCTTTGATCAACGTTTATTATTGAAGTATTTCTGGAAATTGATGTGGCTCTCTGCAAAATCACTGGATGTTTTTGGAACTACTGAACAAACGCGCCAATGTATCTGAGATTTTTTTTTATATAAATATGAACTTTACCGAACAAACATACATATATTGTGTAACATGAAGTCTATGAGTGTCATCTGATAAAGATCATCAAAGGTTAGGAATTTATTTTATCTCTTCTGCTTTTGTTAACTCCTGTCTTTTGGCTGGAAAAATGGCTTGTGTTTTTTTCGGTGCTTGGCGGTGACTAACGTATCGTTTGTGGTGCTTTCGCCGTAAAGCCTTTTTGAAATCGACACTGTGGTGGGATTAACAACAAGATTACCTTAAAAGTTGTATTTAAAATGGTATAAGATACTTGTATGTTTGAGGAATTTTAATTATGAGATTTCTGTTGGTTTGAATTTGGCACCTGCACTTTCACTGGCTGTTGTCATATCGATCCTGTTAGCGGGATCTCACCATAAGAAGTTTAAACAGTGGTTGAAGTGTTGGAAAACAAGTTTTATTAACTCCGCCTAAATGTAATGTAAACTTCCAATTCTACTGTATGCATAGTCACTTTAACCATATCTACATGTACATACTACCTCATCAGCCCGACTAACGGTGCCTGTATGTAGCCCGCTGCTGTTAGCTTCGCTACTGTATATAGCCTCGCTACTGTTATTTTTCACTGTCTTTTTACTGTTTTTTTTATTTCTTTACTTACCTATTTGTTCACCTAATACTTTTTTGCACTGTTGGTTAGAGCCTGTTGTCACGAACGTCGTAATCCTCCTCGTCTGAGGAGGAGCAAGGATCGGACAAAAGCGCAGCGTGGTTTGAATACATACTTGAATTTATTTAACGAAGACGAACGAAGAACACTTGACAAACTAACAAAACAACAAGACGAACGAACGTGAAGCATACTACGACAAGTGCAGACACAGGCAACTTACGTAAGACATAGCAATAACCACAACCCACAATACAAAACAGACTACCTAAACTATGGTTCCAATCAGAGACAAACAAAACACTGCCTCTGATTGAGAACCATGTCAGGCCAAACTAGAAAACCCCACATAGAACAGACAACATAGAACTGCCGCACCCCAACTCACGCCCTGACCATACTAACTAAAGACAAAACAAAGGAAAATAAAGGTCAGAACGTGACAGTACCCCCCTCCCCCCAAGGTGCGGACTCCGGCCGCAAACCTGAACCTATAGGGGAGGGTGCTGGGTGGGCATCTGTCCGGCGGTGGCGGCTCTGGCGCTGGACGTGGCCCCCACTCCACCATAGTTTTAGTCCGCTTCTGTGGCCTCCTAGGAACGGCGACCCTCCTACATTGCCCCACTGGACTGAGGGTGCCTCTGGACTGAGGGTCAGCTCTGGACTGAGGGGCAGCTCCGACTGACTGACGGCTCTGGCAGGTCATGGTGACTGACGCGTTCTTGCAGGTCATGGCTGACTGACGGCTCTCGCAGGTCATGGCTGGCTGACGACTCTGGCCGTCATGGCATGACTGACGACCTCTGGGCCAGGTCCTGGCTGACTGACGACTCTGGCCGGTCCTGGCTTGACTGGGACGACTCTGGCGCGGTCCTGGCTGCTGACGGAACTCTGGCAGGTCCTGTCTGGCGGGCGCATCTGGCAGGTCCTGTCTGGCGAGCGGCTCTTGGCAGCTCCTGACTGCGGGGCGGCTCTGGCAGCTCCTGACTGACGGACGGCTCTAGCGGCTCCTGACTGAACGGGCTCTAGCGGCTCCTGACTGACGGACGGTTCTAGCGACTCTCCTGACTGACGGACGGCTCTGAAGGCTCAGGGACAGACGGGCGGCTCAGATGGCGCTGGCAGGACGGGCGGCTCAGGCGGCGCTGGGCAGACGGGCTGCGCAGGCGCACTGGGCAGACGGGCGGCGCAGGCGCGCTGGGCAGACGGGCAGCTCAGACGGCGCTGGGGCAGACGGGCAGCTCAGACGGCGCTGGGCAGACGGCACGCAGGCCGCGCTGGGCAGACCGGCAGCCAGGCGGCGCTGGCAGACGGCAGCGGCAGGCGGCGCTGCAGGACGGGCAGACTCTGGCCTGCTGAGCACACAGTATGCCTGGTGGCGTGGTGCGCGGAACTGGTGGTACCGGGCTAGGGACACGCACCTCAAGGCTAATGCAGGAGCAGCAACAGGGCGTACAGGGCTCTGGAGACGCACAGGAGTCTTGTGGTGCGTGGTGTCGCGGCAACTGGTGGTAGCCGGGCTGGAGACACGCACCACAGGGCGAGTGCGTGGAGGAGGAACAGGGCTTGGAGATGCACAGGAAGCCTGGTTGCGTTGTGTTGGCACTGGTGGTACTGGACTGGGGCGAGGAGGTGGCACGGATATTACCGGACCGTGAAGGCGTACTGGAGCTCTTGAGCACCGAGCCTGCCCAACCTTACCTGGTGAATGCTCCCCGTAGCCAGGCCAGTGCGGCGAGGGTGGAATAGCCCGCACTGGCTTTGCTGGCGAACCGGGGACACCATGCGTAAGGCTGGTGCCATGTACGCCGGCCCGAGGAAGACGCACTGGAGACCAGATGCGTTGAGCCGGCTTCATGGCACCTGGCTCAATGCCCACTTCTAGGCCCGGCCGATACGTGGAGCTGGGATGTACCGCACCGGGCTATGCACACGTACAGGAGACACCGTGAGCTCTTCGCATAAACACGGTGTCTGCCCGTACCCTCGCTCTCCACGGTAAGCCCGGGAAGTTGGCGCAGGTCTCCTACCTGACTTCGCCACACTCCCCTTTATCCCCCCCCCAATACATTTTTGGGGCTGACTCTCAGGCTTCCAGCCTCGCTTCCGTGTTGCTCCTTATACCACCGCCTCCGGCTTTAGCTGCCTCCAGCTCTTCACGAGGGCGGCGATTACTCTCCAGCTTGAACCCAGGGTCCCTTACCGTCCAGAATTTCCCTCCATGTCCAGAAGTCCTGTGTACGCTGCTGCTGGCTGTCGCTGCTGCCCGTTTACCACGCTGCTTGGTCCTGGTTTTGTGGGTTATTCTGTCACGAACGTCGTAATCCTCCTCGTCTGAGGAGGAGCAAGGATCGTACCAAAGCGCAGCGTGGTTTGAATCACATACTTGAATTTATTTAACGAAGACGAAACGAAGAACACTTGACAAACTAACACAACCAAACACGAACGAACGTGAAGCTATACTATGACAAGTGCAGACACAGGCAACTTACGTAAAGACATAGACAATAACCCACAACCCACAATACAAAACAGACTACCTAAATATGGTTCCCAATCAGAGAGACAACACAAAACACCTGCCTCTGATTGAGAACCATGTCAGGCCAAACTAGAAAACCCACATAGAAACAGACAACATAGAACTGCCCACCCCAACTCACGCCCTGACCATACTAACTAAAGACAAAACAAAGGAAAATAAAGGTCAGAACGTGACACCTGTAAGTAAACATTTCACTGTAAGGTCTATACTCTTTGTATTTTGCGCACGTGACAAATAAACTTTGATTTGATTTGATTCTCCCGAAATAATTTCTCATCCTGTTTTCTTACTTCGGCTAATACAGTTAAAGGACCATCGTCTGTCAAGGAATTAGACATTCTCTGTATTTTTCCCCAAACTTTTTGTATATCAAGACGATTCCATATTCCATCTTTGTCAATAATGACGAAATATTTCTTTATTATCTCTTGCCTACACTTGTCTACTTTGAAATGGTTCTTCCTATCACTAGACAGTGAATTTAAAATATTTATCATGCTCACATCTGGAGGAGCTGTTTCCGTCCTTTTCTAGACTGGTTTTTCTCTCTTAACAATGGCATTATATTAACTTCAAAAGCTGGTATAATATATATCTCTATGTTTATATATTTATTTAACACCAATATATATATATACAGTGGCAAGACAAAGTATGTGAACCCTTTGGAATTACCTAGATTTCTGCATAAATTGGTCAATCAAATTTGATCTGATCTTTCATCTAAGTCACAAGAATAGACAAACATGTGTGCTTAAAACTATACACAGAAATTATTGTATTTTTCTTGTCTATATTGTATACATAATTTAAACATTCACAGTTTAGGTTGGAAAAGTATGTGAACCCTAGGCTAATGGACTAATTGGAGTCAGGAGTCAGCTAACCTGGAATCCAATCAATGAGAACGAGATTGGAGATGTTGGTTAGAGCTGCCTTGCATATAAAAAACACTCACAAAATTTGAGTTTGCTATTCACAAGAAGCATTACCTGATGTGTACCATGCCTCGAGCAAAAGAGATCTCAGAAGACTAGGATTAAGAATTGTTGACTTGCATAAAGCTGGAAAGGGTTACAAAAGTATCTCTAAAGCCTTGATGTTCATCAGTCCATGGTAAGACAAATTGTCTATAAATGGAGAAAGTCCAGCACTGTTGCTACTCTCCCTAGGAGTGGCTGTCCTGCAAAAGTGACTGCAAGAGCACAGCGCAGAATGCTCAATGAGGTTAAGAAGAATCCAAGAGTGTCAGCTAAAGACATACAGAAATCTCTGGAACATGCTAACATCTCTGATGAGTCTACAATACGTAAAACACTAAACAAGAATGGTGTTCATGGGAAGGACACCACGGAAGAAGCCACTGCTGTCCAAAAAAACATTGCTGCACGTCTGAAATTTGCAAAAGTGCACCTGGATGTCCACAGTGCTACTGGCAAAATATTCTGTGGACAGATTAAACTACAGTTGAGTTGTTTGGAAGGAACACACACACACAATGTGTGGAGAAAACAAGGCACAGATCAACACCTCATCCCAACTGTAAAGTATGGTGGAGGGAGCATCATGGTTTGGGGCTGCTTAGCTGCCTCAGGGCCTGGACAGTGTGCTATAATCGACGGAAAAATGAATTCCCAAGTTTATTAAGACATTTTGCAGGAGAATGTTAGGCTATCTGTCCGCCAATTGAAGCTCAACAGAAGTTGGGTGATGCAACAGGACAACAACCCAAAACACAAGTAAATCAGCAACAGAATGGCTTCAACAGAAGAAAATACGCTTTCTGGAGTGGCCCAGTCAGAGTCCTGACCTCTATCTGATTTGAGATGCTGTGGCATGACCTCAAGAGAGCAGTTCACACCAGACATCCCAAAAATATTGCTGAACTGAAACAGTTTTGTAAAGAGGAATGGTCCAAAATTCCTCCTGTCTGTTGTGCAGGTCTGATCCGCAAATACAGAAAATGTTTGGTTGAGGTTATTGCTGCCAAAGGAGGTTCAACCAGTTATTAAATCCAACGGKTCAACTACTTTACCACCCTGCACTGTGAATGTTTATACGGTGTGTTCAATAAAGACATGAAAATGTATAATTGTTTGTGTGTTATTAGTTTAAGCAAACTGTTTTTGTCTATTGTTGTAACATAGATGAAGATCACATTTAATGACCATTTTATGCAGAAATCAAGGTAATTTCAAAGGGTTCACATACATTTTCTTGCCACTGTATATCTATTTATATAACCCCTTTTAAGGACTCAAACCTCTTCTAGAACACAAATTGTCTCTGTAGTAGCCTGGCTACCCATAAAACTTTTGTTCACTTCAAAAAGCTTGTTGAAGACTTACATTAACCACACCTGTAAAAATTGCAACTCAACTAGCAACTCACTTCTATTCAAAAAGAAGGTTTCACAAAAAGAAAGGACTCTAGCCTTTTAATAGAGGACTTGAACCCCTATAATAGAGAACAAAGACAAAGGCCTCAAACCTTATCATAGAGAACAAAGTAAGTCTGAAATAGAACAAAGGACTTGAACCCTTATACATTGCAGATACATATCAATGAGCATTCAGAGCCACATGGAGCGTAAGCCACAAGCCTCCACCAACATATTACCCCCTTGTGACTATACTACCACCTATCTCGCTACCACCAAAACATGTAGGTACACACACACACACATACACATTAATTGAAGTGTTGGGGAGGAAACAATAAGTGTACTTTGAGAGACTGGAGCCGGTTGTGTTTAAATTACAGAGTTGGTGAGGTCGCTAGTAATCTCACTTCTGTGTCTTAAAAGAATAGAATAGACAGAAGAAGCTGTACATGCACACCCACAGACATACACACACACACACACACACAGCACATACATACAGTGGGGAGAACAAGTATTTGATACACTGCCGATTTTGCAGGTTTTCCTACTTACAAAGCATGTAGAGGTCTGTAATTTTATCATAGGTACACTTCAACTGTGAGAGACGGAATCTAAA
Source organism: Salvelinus sp. IW2-2015 (assembly GCF_002910315.2). Lineage (NCBI taxonomy): Eukaryota > Metazoa > Chordata > Actinopteri > Salmoniformes > Salmonidae > Salvelinus > Salvelinus sp. IW2-2015. The sequence goes on along the minus strand of NC_036860.1, from coordinate 39,761,127 downwards.
ACAAAAATCCAGAAAAATCACATTGTATGATTTTTAAGTAATTAATTTGCATTTTATTGCATGACATAAGTATTTGATACATCAGAAAAGCAGAACTTAATATTTGGTACAGAAACCTTTGTTTGCAATTACAGAGATCATACGTTTCCTGTAGTTCTTGACCAGGTTTGCACACACTGCAGCAGGGATTTTGGCCCACTCCTCCATACAGACCTTCTCCAGATCCTTCAGGTTTCGGGGCTGTCGCTGGGCAATATGGACTTTCAGCTCCCTCCAAAGATTTTCTATTGGGTTCAGGTCTGGAGACTGGCTAGGCCACTCCAGGACCTTGAGATGCTTCTTACGGAGCCACTCCTTAGTTGCCCTGGCTGTGTGTTTCGGGTCGTTGTCATGCTGGAAGACCCAGCCACGACCCATCTTCAATGCTCTTACTGAGGGAAGGAGGTTGTTGGCCAAGATCTCGCGATACATGGCCCCATCCATCTTCCCCTCAATACGGTGCAGTCGTCCTGTCCCCTTTGCAGAAAAGCATCCCAAAAGAATGATTTTTCCACCTCCATGCTTCACGGTTGGGATGGTGATCTTGGGGTTGTACTCATCCTTCTTCTTCCTCCAAACACGGCGAGTGAAGTTTAGACCAAAAAGCTCTATTTTTGTCTCAACAGACCACATGACCTTCTCCCATTCCTCCTCTGGATCATCCAGATGGTCATTGGCAAACTTCAGACGGGCCTGGACATGCGCTGGCTTGAGCAGGGGGACCTTGCGTGCGCTGCAGGATTTTAATCCATGACGGCGTAGTGTGTTACTAATGGTTTTCTTTGAGACTGTGGTCCCAGCTCTCTTCAGGTCATTGACCAGGTCCTGCCGTGTAGTTCTGGCTGATCCCTCACCTTCCTCATGATCATGATGCCCACGAGGTGAGATCTTGCATGGAGCCCAGACCGAGGGTGATTGACCATCATCTTGAACTTCTTCCATTTTCTAATAATTGCGCCAACAGTTGTTGCCTTCTCACCAAGCTGCTTGCCTATTGTCCTGTAGCCCATCCCAGCCTTGTGCAGGTTTACAATTTTATCCCTGATGTCCTTACACAGCTCTCTGGTCTTGGCCATTGTGGAGAGGTTGGAGTCTGTTTGATTGAGGTTGTGGACAGGTGTCTTTTATACAGGTAACGAGTTCAAACAGGTGCAGTTAATACAGGTAATGAGTGGAGAACAGGAGGGCTTCTTAAAGAAAAACTAACAGGTCTGTGAGAGCCGAATTCTTACTGGTTGGTAGGTGATCAAATACTTATGTCATGCAATAAAATGCAAATTAATTACTTAAAAATCATACAATGTGATTTTCTGGATTTTTGTTTTAGATTCCGTCTCTCACAGTTGAAGTGTACCTATGATAAAAATTACAGACCTCTACATGCTTTGTAAGTAGGAAAACCTGCAAATCGGCAGTGTATCAAATACTTGTTCTCCCCACTGTATACACACAGACACACACATACAGTTGAAGTCGGAAGTTTACATACACTTAGGTTGGAGTCATTAAAACTTGTTTTTCGACCACTCCACAAATGTCTTGTTAACAAATTATAGTTTTGGCAAGTCGTTAGGACATCTACTATGTAAATGACACAAGTAATTTTTCCAACAATTGTTTACAGACAGATTATTTCACTTATAATTCACTGTATCACAATTCCAGTGGGTCAGAAGTTTGCATACACTAAGTTGACTGTGCCTTTAAACAGCTTGGAAAATTCCAGAAAATGATGCCATGGCTTTAGAAGCTTCTGATAGGCTAATTGACAAAATTTTTGTCAATTGGAGGTGTACCTGTGGATGTATTTCAAGGCCTACCTTCAAACTCAGTGCCTCTTTGCTTAAAACCTCTTGGAAATAGGCGGCGCCCTTTTCACTTCTGGATAAAATTGTGCCCATTTAAACGGCCCGTACTCTGTCGTAGATCATATGAAATGCATATTATTATTACTATTGGATAGGAAACACTCTGAAGTTTCTAAAACTGTTTGAAATTATATCTGTGAGGAAAACAGAACTCATTTGAAATGGGTCTCTGTGAAAGGCTTCGCCATTCAATTGTCTTGTATTTATAGATCTGTAGCACTTCATACGCCTTCCACTAGATTGTCAGCAGGCAGTAGAACGTGAATGAAGTGTCTAGCTTCTGTGGGACAGGATGGGAGTCGTTGGAGTGAGAGGTCAGCCATATTGGCAGTATTTGGCTACGCACTTAGGGCTTGTCATATCTTTGTCTGCGATGCGTTAGGTAGACACGAAGAAATGCTCCGTCTGGGACGTTATGTGATATATATGTGAAAAACATCCTAAAGATGGATCTCAACTGAGTTTGACCAGTTTATTCGACTTTTATTATCAACTTTTTGAATTTTTCGTTCATGCGTAAAATCTTCATGGACACGTGAGCTACACATGCTAGCCAAAGTTGCTAATTCGACAGAGGAAATGGACATTCTAAAACAAAACAACGATTTATTGTGGAACTAGGATTCCTGGCACTGCATTCTGATGAAAGTTCATCAAAGGTAAGGAATATTTATGATGTTATTTCGTATTTTTGTGGACTCTTTGGACTCCAACATGGCGGAGAATGGCTGAGCGCTGTCTCAGATTATTGCATGCTGTGCTTTTTACTAAAGTTATTTTTTTAATCTGATGGGATGGGTGGTCCGTAGAGGTTTTAACATCACGGTAAAATCAAAAGAAATCAGCCAAGACCTAAGAAAAAAAATTGTAGACCCTCCACAGGTCTGGTTCATCCTTGGAAGCAATTTTCAAATCCTAACGGTACCACGTTCATCTGTACAAACAATAGTACACAAGTATAAACAACATGGGCCCACGCAGCCATCATACCGCTCAGGAAGGAGACACATTCTGTCTCCTAGAGATGAAAGTACTTTGTGCGAAAAGTGCAAATCAATCCCAGAACAACAGAAAAGGACCTTGTGAAGATGCTGAGAGAAACAGGTACAAAAGTATCCATATCCACAGTAAATGAGTTCTATATCGCCATAACCTGAAACGCCGCTCAGCAAGGAAGAAGCCACTGCTCCATAACCGCCATAAAAATAGCCAGACTACGGTTTGCAACTGCACATGGGGACAAAAATCGTACTTTTTGGAGAAATGTCCTCTGGTCTGATGAAACAAAAATAGAACTGTTTGGCCATAATGACCATCGTTATGTTTGGAGGAAAAAGGGGAGGCTTGTAAGCTGAAGACACCAATCAACCGTGAAGCACGGGGGTGGCAGCATCATGTTGTGGGGGTGCTTTGCTGCAGGAGGGACTAGTGCACATCAGGCAGGAAAATGATGTGGATATATTGAAGCAACATCTCAAGACATCAGTGAGGAAGTTAAAGCTTGGTCACAAATGGGTCTTCCAAATGGACAATGACCCCAAGCATACTTCCAGAGTTGTGGCAAAATGGCTTAAGGACAACAAAGTCAAGGTATTGGAGTGGCCATCACAAAGCTCTGACCTCAATCCTATAGAAAATGTATAAAAACGGTATATATACACCTCCCCCAGACACACACACATATACCCACACACACACAGACACACACTCACTTCACACTCACTTCACCTTCCACCTTACCCCCTAAAAGAACTTAGTAAAGCCACAGACACAGAACTTATCTCCCTCCCCCTGGCCCTGTCAGAGTGAGAGGAGAGATGGTAACAGTGGGCTTACCCTCGCTGACAGGTGACACTGGTTATCAGCCCTGCCACCATGTACAGCGAACATTCTGACACCCATCAATCAAAAGGAACACACTATAAACACACAGTTCTCTCCCTGACATCACCTCAAATATTTATTTATATACCGGATTCTTGACATAGCTCACTCTAATATATTTACTGATGTACATATGATTCATACTATATCTTGTGTAAATTCATTTGGTGTAGATACATATAGATTGCATTTGGATTACTGTTACAGTGCTATTTGGGTTGTTAATTGGAGAAAGAGTGGAGAGAGAGACAGAGAGAGACAGACAGAGAGCATTCCATGACAAATGTATAATAATGCTTCCAGAGATATGACTTTGTGTGATGACTCATCCATCATTGATGGCGCTTTTGAAATGATCATTTAAAAACGTTCCGTCAGAAAAGGACAGATCACTTTGAATGATGCTCCGAAGCTCCTGCATACAATTCCCAGTGTAATTGTTGGTTGTAGGCTAGGGCTTTTTCTTCTATTTATGCATAATTTTATGACAAGTGGCCAATTGAAAATGAGATATGGCYGAAACTATCCAATTACATTAGAAAGAGGGGTGAGCGCAGTGGAGCATGAGTAAAAATCTAATCTTTACGTAATGTGTTGGAATCCTTGGCAGGTACGAATTCTGGATCCCACCATGTTCTATTTTGAGTGTCATATTCTCCCGCTCCCTGCTATTGTTATAGAATTTGACCAATAACCATCATCATATCTCTATGGTTGATGTTAATGTGTCATCCATAGGACATGTCCTTCTATTGAACGCATTTCTCACTTATGGCGGCAGAAAGGAGGTCAGGACTATTTGACAGATGTCCTGACCCGTTCTCTACACAGATACAAACAAAACAATATGACGCCTAGCCTGAGAGCAAAAAAGTACCACAATAACTCCTTGAACATGGAATGTGTTCTCAAGAAGTAATGTGACATTAAGCCATAAATGGCTTTCTTTGAAAACGGAGCCGCCATTTATCCAGATTTATTGTTTGTCCGCTATAACTGTTTTACCTTTGAGCAGAGTTTTGGAGGTGATTTGTAATCATTAAAACAAATGCTGTGACTGTAGTTGGGCCCCAATGGGGTCAGCACTCCCATCCACACTGCAATAAGCCCCAGACCTGTCAGACAAACCACCTTTATAAAGTATATATTTATCAGAGTAATTGAACCTTCGCTAAACCCTCCCCAGAATTTTAGGGAACCAACCACAGCACTCCAATGGATAGCAACTGTCACCTGTAACGTCTGCATCCAGCTCACACTCTCAAACACGTAGATCCCCTGAACGCAGCTCACTTTCCAGMCCAYTTTCCAGCTCACACTCTCAAACACGTAGATCCCCTGAACGCAGCTCACTCTCCAGATCCCAATCACCTGAATTCTGATCACCTGTTCACACAACTGTATGTCATTATCACACACTATTTACTTTAGTTCTTTGCACCTCATCATTGTGAGGTATTGCTTGTTTTGTGATCCACTTCTATTCGGATCACTGTGTTTACTGTAATGTAATCTTCCTGTGTATGATAGTTTTTGCCTGCCTCACTAACGGTGGCTTTTTCCTATTCCCTGCCTGTACTTTAGCCTATCGGATWTCCTGTTATCAACCTATTGCCTGATCTCCTGKACGACGATACTATCCTTTTCCCTGCCTGTACTGGTGCCTTTTTGTACCCAGCTACCTTCATCCTCCTGYGGTCCTTTACAAATAAACACCTGCTGCGCCCTGCGCTTGAAACCAGCTCTCTGTCTCCCATCGTGTTCATTACATCGCCGAGTCTGACACCTCGGACAAGATCACATTTAAATTGCATGAAAGCCAGTGAGGGCAATGGCAAAAACATAAATAATAAATAATTGAACAGTGCACCAGGAGATGCACATCATATCTACCTCAGCCTCTTCTATTATTCCCAACACAACCTTAATTTCTTGGTCAAGCGTCTGATTAGTCGACTCTCTGTGATCCTGAGACAATGCCAAGGATGCTGTTGCTGTAACGTTCTGTCTTATAATCTGTTTTATTTTYCCTCCAGAAGCATCTGAGGCACACAACACACCCCGACCCTGAATACAGATAGATAGCCAGGCTGAGGCTCACAATCACAGGCTTTTCAAAGAGGAAGAGCACTTTGGGCTGATTAATGCATGGGAGTGGTTGCTTTAATTTTTATAACAATAAATGCTTTTTGAAATTCCTTTTTTGTGAATCTAACCAATGAGGGTATAGTTATTTTTGTTTAGACTATTTTCTGATCACAATATGGCAACTAAACCCAACATGAAATGTTTTCTCCTTTAGTAGAGATAGTCTGATGCTGTTTCTCATCCTCCAACACTGACGTCCAACTCCAAACAAAGTAATGTCCAGTTGTGTTGATCCTCTTTGAAAGGACGTGGGTACCATCACAGCATTATTCTGTTAATCTATGTTTTAGCAGACACACTTAGAGCTATGTTTTCTGTCAAAGAGTGGACATTATGTCCAAAGCATTATGTCCACACGCAAACTCCCTGGTTGGTACAATTGAATTGCACTTACAGTGCATCCGGTTAGTATTCAGACCCAGTGACTTATTCCACATTTTGTTCCGTTACAGCTTTTTCTAAAATTGATTTWAAAAAAAAGGTTTCCTCATCAATCTACACACAATACTCCACAATGTCAAAGCAAAAACATGTTTTTAGAAATGTTTGCAAATTTATATTCATACCCTTTACTCAGTACTTTGTTGAAACACCTTTGGCAGTGATTACAGCCTCGAGTCTTCTTGGGTATGATGCTACAAGCTATCCTCTCAAGCTCTGTCAGGTTGGATGGGAACCGTCGCTGCACAGCTATTTTCAGGTCTCTCCAGAGATGTTCAATTGGGTTCAAGTCCAGGCTCTGGCTGAGCCAGTTAAGGACATTCAGAGACTTGTCCCGAAAGCCACTCCTGCATTGTCCAGGCTGTGTGCTTAGGGTCGTTGTCTTGTTGGAAGGTAAATATTCACCCCAGTCTGAGGTCCCGAGTTCTCTGGAGCAGGTTTTCAACGATCTCCGTTCATCTTTCCCTCGATCCTGACTAGTCTCTCAGTCCCTGCCGCTGAAAAACATCCACACAGCATGATGCTATCACCACCATGCTTCACCGTAGGGATGGTGCCAGGTTTCCTCCAGACGTGACGCTTGGCATTCAGGCCAAAGAGTTCAATCTTGGTTTCATCAGACCAGAGAATCTTGTTTCTCATGGTCTGAGAGTCCTTTAGGTGCCTTTGGCAAACTCCAAGCGGGCTGTGATGTACCTTTTACTGAGGAGTGGCTTCCGTCTGGCCACTCTACCATAAACGCTTGATTGGTGGAGTGCTGCAGAGATGGTTGTCCTTCTGGGAGKTTCTCCCATCTCCACAGAGGAACTCTGGAGCTCTGTCAGTGACCATCGGGTTCTTGGTCACCTGACTGACCAAGGCCCTTCTCCCCGATTTCTMAATATGAACTTATTTTCKTTACATTATTCGAGGTCTGACAACACTGCATCCTTTTTGTTATTTTGACCAGTTGTCATTTTCTGCAAATAAATGCTCTAAATGACAATATTTGTATTTGGAATTTGGGAGAAATGTTGTCAGTAGTTTTATAGAATAAAACAAAATGTTCATTTTACCCAAACATATACCTATAAATAGTAAAATCTGAGAAACTGATATTTTTGCAGTGGTCTCTTAATTTTTACCAGAGCTGTATATACATATATATATATTTTTTTAACAAAAATTCTAAAACCCGTTTTCTCTTTGTCATTATAGGGTATTGTGTGTAGATTGATGAGGATTTTTCCCCCCATAACTTTTAGAATAAGGGTATAATGTAACAAAATGTGGAAAAAGTCAAGGCGTCTGAATATTTTCCAAATGYACTGTATGTTACAGTAACTAACATGCTTGTGCTAGGTAAATGGTAATTTGGAACACAACTACAGGATCAATATAAGTGTTGGTACATAACCTTCACTCGTTCATTAGCAATGTGACAGCCAGGCTTATATGGGCATTTGATGAAGGAACACTTTGTCCATTAATGAAATCCTTGAATAGGATTGTGCAGGGGAGAGACAAAAAATGGAAGAGTCTCGTGATGAAAATAACCACACATCCCTCCACCAATCTGCTTTGATTCAAGGGGRAAATGTTCTATATTTCCAATTACATTCTTAGATGTTGAACACATCTCCTCAATGTTAAATATCCTCAACATATCTGTTCACACACTCTTCATTCATCTTCATCTCAGTGTACAGTTTAAGACCCATTTATACCTGGTTCTAACATGCGTCCGTTGTCCTGATCTTGTCCACATTCTGATTGTGCCCATCTTTTCAGACGTGTCTAGACATGATATTAAAATGTGTCTCTTTTCCATCMATGCTGACCAGACTTCCTGGTCCCTCCCTGTATATTTAAAAAAWATATATATTTATTAGTTTACTTTAAGACACATTGATGCCATAAGTCAATGGTCAAAAGAAGCATATTAGCACTAGGTATAAACAGGGCATTTTTTTCTCTCAAGGGCTGAAGATGAGATGGAGAGATTGCAGTGTGATAACAGTTACATGGCCTATCATTTAACAACTGAGGTGTAATTTAGGGTTGTGTCTCAGTCGCTAGATATGTAGCCTGTTTTGACATTCTGCCCACATTATTTCCGACTGCCTGAATCTTATAAGCGTTTAATGATTTCCCAGTGTCATTGCACAGCCTTTGGTGGCCATTGTGTTCTTATAATAATAACCCAGGCCCCTTTGTTGTCTTTTCTGTCCTCCTTTTTCCAATGTTAACAAGTCAGATGGCAGAAATATCCTAGAATATTATAATATGATATGTTTAAGCAATAAGGCCTGAGGAGGTGTGATATATGGCCAAAATACCACAGCTATGGGCTGGTCTTAGGCACGACGCATCGCGGAGTGGCCTGGATACAGCCCCTAGCCGTGGTATATTAGCCATATATCACAGACTCCCGAGGCGCCTTATTGCTGTTATAAACTGGTTACCAACGTAATTAGAGCAGTAAAAATATTTTTTTTGTCATACACGTGGTATACGGTCTGATATACCATGGCTGTCAGCCAATCAGCATTCAGGGCACGAACCACCCAGTTTATAAAATATGATACAGTATATAACATAATAATACAATACTAGAATATAGTCAAGTAATATCACAGCAATATGTAAGGAAAATTTGATATAATTCGAGATCCTTCAGCTAGCATTGATCTCCCTCCCCTTCATTATTTAAATGTTTAAGTAAGGTCAACCAAACCCGTTTGATATGAATAAAGATGACAGCTACTTATTGGAATATAAATGCTGCTAGTTGTTTGTTTGACCATGTGATCGATACTTAATTTCCTTGTTGGGCAGCGGCTGAGGCTGGCAGGGGCCAGAGAAGAACTTCACCTGCAGCCACAACCTCTTATCCTAGATTACTGTCTACTGTCTCCATACTTCGTTCCAGGCTCTGGTTCATATCTTCATTCACTGACTGAGGGATAACAACACTCCACAAAAGTTATACTCTGATATGAGATCCTGAGACAATGGAAGCCCGTTATACTATGAACAACAGACACATTTTATTGTAGGAAGAAAAACGATTAGCAAAAGTCATGATGTAGTGAATACACCTGACACTTTCACTTTCTGTTTGTTTTTCTGTTTGTGTGTCATGTGTTTCAGTAAACAGCAGTCATAGCTACCAAGGGGCATAATTATTCTGTTTTCTCCCAGGCTCTATCTTGGATATTCTTTACTATATATTGTCATTGGTGGAATTGTCTCTTCTCTCTCTTCCAGACTGGAGTCTCCCACGCGGTCTCTGTACATGGAGGCCCCTAAAGGAATCCAGATCCTGGCAGAGGCAGGKGACATCCAGGCCACGTGTAGAAGTGACCTACGCCTGGAGTCCAAAGACGGAGAGGTAGGGGACCCATTTTCCCAACTTTTATCTTTTCATCTTTCCATCCTCCTCCCTTAAAGTAGTCACTGATCTAAAGGATTTCACTCGATAGCTTTCATTTTCAAGTTATGTCAGATCAGTTCATCATTGATGTCATGAAGGAAGGAGGTCAGGAAGGAAATATAGCTGCATTAAGAGTTCTCACACTGTGTATACTCTACATCTGTATATCTGTCTGTCAATGTTATGATGTGAGGAAAATCTGGAAGAGGGTAAAACTTAATTTGTCCTATTGTTGCCCTTCTTCCTAAGTTTAATAAGAAGACTTAACAGAGTAATGTGACTAGATGATATAACACATAAACAGAGGCCCCTCTCCATTTTATGGACTTGAWGTGACTTATATCAGACATTTTAGTGCTTTGCTAAATCTGTCTGTGAGGTGTCTGCCCTCACACTCCATTTGAGAAGCCTTCCAACTGTCCATGTGTCACCTGCCTGATGTGTGGACAGACACCTCACAGACAGCTCTCGCTCTCTAGGAGCCCCTTGGCACTTGCAACCGCAATTAGTGGTGAGGTTTGCCTATTAGAGACTTGCCCATCCCCCAGCCTTTCTCTCRCTGCAGAGATTTGCTCAATAGCAGATGTGTGGAGAAGTCAGCTGAGACTCCCTGCTAAAGTGTTCCAGGTCATTTGATGGGAATGCTTCCACCCAGGCGCCTGATAATGACTCCTTTTACCTTTTTATATATGGAGCAGTTCCACTCCCGGTCGGGCAAATACAAGCCCAGTCCCGGGAGGGCAAGGGGGATTAGAGAGATGGGATTTAGACTGGGTGGATGGAATGGTAAAGTTGGGTGAAAGAGAAGAAATACCAATTCAAATGGTAATGTCAAATTAAAGTTAGAAGTTATTGCTGGAATTGATAGGTACACTCTTAGGAAAAAGGGTTCCACAAGGTTTTTTTCGGCTGTCCCCATAGGATAACCTTTTTGGGTTCCATGTAGAACCCTCTGTGGAAAGGGTTATACATGGAACCCATAAGGGTTCTACCTTGAACCAAAAGGGTTCTATGTGGAACCAAAAGGGGTTCTTCAAAGGGTTCTCCTATGGGGACAGCCGAAGACCCCTTTTAGGTTCGAGATAGAAAAAAAGATGCTAAGAGTGCTTAAACGCCTGGGTATAGATTTGTTCATCTYAAATCATGAAGGAGCGCTCAGAGATGAGTTAGGTGTGTGACCGTTAAGAGGTTATTGCCTGTAATGGCTTTGTCCGCCGATAGCCACTTTTCTTCAGCCCAGAAGCATGGCAGAGATGCCTTTAGCAAAATGTAGAGTTGTGTTTTGTTTTCTACAATGAACAGATCATGCAAACAGATCTACAGTATATTGTCAACAGTGCTTTGAGTGATCTATCATCTCAAGCTCATTATGTTTGTTTTGTTGTTAGGTAGAGGAGGCTATACTTGGTGATTTTTGAACTAATACATGGGTGGAGTCACACACAGTTCTCTCTCTCACGCTCTCTCTCTACTCTCTCTCACTCACTCAGCAACCTACCCACCTACAAATACTGTACGTAAATAAAAAAAAATCTTCCTTTGTCTCCTCTTGGTCAGATCAATCTGGACGCACGGAGGATCAGGCTGCTGCGTCTGCCGGAGGGCAAGGCCTCTCCATCGGGGACCACCTCCAGACAGACTGTCTATGAGGTGTGCGTCTGTCCCAATGGGAAACTCTTCCTCTCACAGGCCGGAACAGGCTCCACCTGCCAGATCAGCAACAACGTCTGCCTCTAGAACACATACACACAAAAATATCTACACACACACACACACAAGCACTGAAACATACACACACATACATGTATACTGAAACACACACACACATTGAAACACACATACTGAAACACATACACGTAAAAAATACACATATAGATCATACCGACACACCATGATGCACATTGTTATCAAACCACACACACAGAGAGAGAGAGAGAGAGAGAGAGAGAGAGAGAGAGAGAGAGAGAGAGAGAGAGAGAGAGAGAGAGAGAGAGCGAGAGAGAGAGAGAGAGAGAGAGAGAGAGAGAGAGAGAGAGAGAGAGAGAGAGAGAGCGAGAGAGAGAGAGAGAGAGAGAGAGAGAGAGAGAGAGAGAGAGAGAGAGAGAGAGAGAGAGAGAGAGAGAGAGAGAGAAGAGAGAGAGAGAGCATGAGAAGAGAGAGCAGAGAGAGAGAGACGGAGAGAGAGAGAGAGAGAGAGAGAGAGAGACATTAACAGTGAGCGAGAGACAGCAAGAGAGAGAGAGACACACCCACACACAAGAGACACACAAAGTGTTCTGTCCCTCCTAACAACCCTCTGGCAGAAACTGAGAGGGATCCTCCTGCGATTTACAAAGAGACACTCAGAGTGACAATGTTCTGTTCGCTGTCCTGAAGACAATTTCAGTACCAGAATCACTAGGGTGATCACCCACATTTAGAAACCCTGCAATATCCTGCCATTTTACACTCTTTGCTTCAAGTCATCTACCACACATGTAGTGATAGAGAAGGCTCATTGCTATTTTGTTCTATGATTACATTTTTCCAGTTTGTTAGCAGTTCTAACAATATTGTCTCTTGTTTTGAAACATGAAGTGTGTGCCAATAGTGTTTTCTTTTGTGAATGATTATGATTGTCAATGTGTCAAGACTGGTAACACTTGCATATCATGTCAATTCACGTCAATGTCGACTTTATAGAATCATGAAGAGAACAACAGCAGCACAGATTTTTAACCCACACAGCTAAGGGAACATTATGGTAAACATTGAGTATATCTCAATATATACCATAGAGTATATACTGTATAAATACCATAGAGAGCATATCTGCAAATCTGTGTATGCGACCAATAAACTTTGATTTGATTTGATGGAGATGTGATGGTCTTCATAGGTGATCACCCTACCATTTCCTCGTACTGGGACTGAACCATTGTGACCCACTCTGTTCAAAGAGGGGAAAATTGTGCCTGTGCCTTATATCAATGCACTTGTGGCAAGGAGAAGCACATCACACAGACTTTCTTTTGTTAATGAGTACATTTGATTTTTCCTTTCGGTTAAATCCGTTTTGTGTGTAGARKATRGGAATGCAAAGATATCTCTGATTCACCCAACTGCATGCACCCACACCCTCTTTCTCCCTCTTCTTTTCTCATATTTTTTCAGTGATTTAATCCCTTTGACAAGAATATTTGGGCCAACATATTGGTAAACACATGTTTTTTTTGAGATATAAGCGAGAGAGTCATTTTTTTATATAGTTTATCTGTAAATACACAATCACATCTGTGTGTGTCAAGGACATATCCTCGATAAATTGAGAATATGCTCTTTTGCAAATTAAAGCTTTTATATATCATGTGTTTTTGTAAAAAAAAAAAAAAGATTGAATAGGTAAACATCTTGATATTCTACAGGTACGCATGTATAGTGTACAATGTTTGCCTTTTGGGAGAAGTGATATTGCTTTTTCGTTATGTTGGTCCTCTTCTTTGTGTGAACTTCTCACATGCTGAGCTCAATAGTACACATGAATACTAGCCCATTTTGTTTGGCAGTTGGGGGTGAGGTCTTTGCATTCCTCGTGTGTTGTATGGAATTTGTTCTACTAAGAGTTTTTTTTGCCTTTTATCGATTGTGTATTTGGCTCTACTTGTTCAATGATGCTCAGAGTAACCGACACACAAACCAAAAAGTGGAGGGGCCCCTACTATGACTTGATACGTAGTCATCTTGTACAGTACTCATTGAGTACTTGTCCTTAGCTCCCATACACTGCAATCCTCCTGAAGCGATCTGAAGTGAACAGTGTCTTTGTTMAAGTTTATTAGAGAGAAAATGGATGTACTCAAGTCCACTTTGCCTTGCATCGACGTCCTCTTCCTTTACTCCATTTCAATGGGGCTGTTTGCCTCAGCTTAGACCACTCGTTATTAGCGCAGCATCCCTGCTGAGGAAAGCAATACAGTCTCCAGGAGGGTTTTTACCGCTGGGTTTTTACAGCTCTGTCAATGTTGTGCTACTGTATATTCAAGAGATGTTACGTTTTGTATTGGCTCTGTAAAACGTTTTTTTTTTCTCCACATAAAAGCCTTTTATTAATTTAGATTTCAGACGCACACACTGTAAAATGCCACTGAGTATTGCTGATAGTATATAATAAACTAAATGTCAAGATGACTGAAGCATTTCCCCAGGCATATTGAATTTGGTCTGTTTTATACAGTTATTGTTGTCTGAAAAGCAGATCAGTTGTCCCAAACWACAGCATTCTTATATTTCAGTGTTCTGCACCATGGAAAAGTTATGACACAGACACACACAAAGTGTACAAACCTGAGTGTGTCCAGTGCTAATTGACTAGATCAGAGGACTGTATCAACACCACTCAAATTAAGTTTAACTCCCCTTTTCCTCTTCATTATAGTGAGACAGACTGTCCAGAGTGTTTGATGTGTGTTTTGATTGGTTAGGAACTGGGCAAATGGCTGCCGTGAGCCTCATTAGTGAGTATTTGCTAAGTGCCCGGTCACTGGTTGCCTCTGCCACAACCCCAATAACAGACTAAGGATTGCAAATCATTAAAAGCGGYCCTAGTCCTCTACTACTCTCCTGTCCACTGCACATTCATGTCATTCTGACTCCAGTTATTAGATAGTCTCGGTTTGTAATTCTAAAACAACATTTCCAAACCCCAGTCCTCGAGTACCCCCAACAAACTCACCTGATTCAACTCATTTAGGGCTTGATGACTAGTTGACAAGTTGAATCAGGTGTCCATGTCCGGGGTTACAACAAAAATGTGTGCTGTTGGGGGTACTSAAGGACTGGAGTTTGGAAACAGTGCTCTAAAATATATACCCATCAATGACTCAACAGTGAACCCTTGACCGGGCCTTTCCAATGTCAAGGTTGTCTTTTATGAAGAGGAGAGTCCGATTTCAGATGCTTCCATGTAGGTTGATTGGACAGTCACTCTCATGACAGTGCTTCTGGGTACACAAACAAATAACCATTATTATGGAGGACTTCCTGTAGAATTATTCTAATGAGAGACACTGTTAATCTTTGCCTTCGTTCAAGTCTGTCTTCTGGCCTACTGAAAGAAGATAAAGGATCTTATATAGGGGACTTTAGAATCAGATTTTCCAAAAGTGCTTGATCAAACACAGTTCACACTTAGCTTCAGAAGGATTATCTAAGACCCTTTACATGTTTTGTGAGATAGCTTTTCTGCTATAGTTGCAGGGAAATTAACTCAAAAGTCTCATAAGGGTCCATCATTTGACAATAGCTACAGTATGTTTCCTTTAACTGGTCCAGTGATTTTTGGTCAACATTTAGAAAGTGACAATTGCCTGCTAGGGTGTGTTTCTATTTAACTTTCTTTTTAAAGAAGTGTTTCCATTACCCATTTAGAAAAATCGCGCATTAAGAAATTGGCGACAGCCTGTATGCCCTTCCACCTATTTGTTTTATTTCTCAGGTTGCCCGCAAAAGCCAGCATGGATAGAATGCAATAATTGACTAATATTTGCCATATTCTGATGAAAAATTCTCATGTGCCAACGTATCTCCACAGTCCGTGCCATGGTGAAACTTGCACTACTGTAGATCTGAAATAATTTGATGTTGATACTTGCCAGCCAACCAGAAAAGCAAGGCAAAGTAATTCAGGAATTCTTGAAAGTCAGGACAATCATTGTCCTGTAAATCATAATTTATTCAAAAACACAGTTTCCATCATAATTTTTCCAATAAAGAAAGTTAGACAAAGAAAAATACACCCCTGTCAAACAGMTAAAAAATTGTCAATCTTTAGAAAATGTATCCTATATCTGCCATTTCCATCATCACAATTTCTACTTTTTTTGCGACATTGTTGAATTAACCTGGAAATTGAAACCTTCCCAGTGGCTGTCTGGCAGTGGTACTCTTATAGACTAAGAGTGAAAGACATCTTCAAACATACATAGTTTCTCTGTGATGGGGATATAATTATATATATTCAATAGGCTAACCGCCAGTGGCTCAAGACACAGAATGATATATATCAGAGCTACCATTTTGTGGGTGTTCTAAACGCTAGCTACGTGTTGTCTCTCACACCTCTCCAGTTGAACGAGATCTAATGAGCTAAAAGCAGGATTTTGAGTGCCATGATTATTATATTCTAATTTGCAAAATGATGTTTTATGAATCTTTAATTCATTAAAATGGGTGTAAACACTAGTTGATTGAATGACATATTTTGCGTGTTTCTGAGATATTTAGTTGAACAATTTTTCTGAGCTGAGTGTAAGTGCATTCTTGTGTAATTTAATTTGTTTTAGTTCTTAGCTTAACAAGCATGTGTGACGTCATGTCTTGAGGCGATTTTGAACAGCATTACATGTGAAAGGAGCACAAAATGTTGATGAGGTTATGAGGACAAAACGACACTCACAATCAATAATTTTTTCACTTCGTACCTTGCTTTGGGTTTGACATTAGGGGCCATTCTCTCATGTGTCTGAAAATAGTGTGCAGCTTGTCATTTCGAACGAGACATTGGTTACCTACCCTCTATTCAATCAAAAGAGGATGCTTATTTCATATTTTAAGATACAGATGTGATATAACGCTTTCAGGAGTGATAGCTGTGTCATCCGTGCTCGAGTATGAGGTATTCATTTAGTTCACATACATTTATTTAGTCCTCTTTGAGAAGATTCAATTACGATTAAAACACATTTTTGCAAAGGCTGAGAATTCATTGTAACATTTTGTTCTCGTTTTTTGTTTGTTTGTTTTCACCATGATGTAAATGAAGAAGATCCTCGCACATTCTATGCAAAACAAATGGATATAGACAGCATTGTAATAATGCGAATACGTGTCAGTTAACTATCTTACATTTATTATACTTTCTGTATACAGTTTGTATTTATGAATTGAGTTGCAATCTAAAATGTATCAATAAACTTATTTAAAAAATAATTGCTTCATTTGTGTGCATATTCACTCTTCTGTCCGTCAGATAATTGTTCTACGTAATCTCCCCACGCTGTGACGGGGGGAGAATATAAGAGTACATGGCCATTAAGGCCTGATTTTTCTTCAAGATGTTCAAACGTTCATAATGAACAGTAGGTTCAAATAATAAATCACAGTGGTTATGGAGGGTGCAACAGATCAGCACCTCAGGAGTAAATGTCAGTTGGCTTTTCATAACCGAGYATAGCATGTCTGGTGAACAGGTCAGTGTTCCATAGCCGCAGGCAGAACAGTTAAAACTGGGTCAGCAGCACGACCAGCCAGGAGTTATCAGTCCAGGTAGTCCTTAGGCAGTTAGACAAAATGGTTGTCATATGATGTGCCAATCTGAATGATTCTCTTGTGCCATTTAAGTAAAGAGCACCATCACCTTGTATTCATGACAAAAATGCGCCCTTTGAAGGGTGTACCAATCACTTCTAAATAAACAGAAACACTGTTTCACAGTCATTTATTTGAGGACACGTATGAATATATAAAACATAATCTGGAACAACATGTAAAATACTATTGTTTATGATTTTTTAAACATACTGTACTTTAATAATAGGCTATAGTTATATGGGTGCAATTGAAGTATTTTGTGTGTAATCTCTGCTTTGCCTTGCCCCATTGAATAACATKTATTTCTTATAGCCTAACTATTCTCTCTTTCTTTKACAATTTAAACACATTTAGCACAGACAATATAATTGTTGTGGTAGTCTTAGGAAAACCATTTTCATTATCACAGTGGCACCTCCAAGTGTCACTCAGACCTTCTGTGAGAAAAGTATCTGGCATTGAATTTGGAAGTAGTAGTTGTACATGTTTTAACCCCATCATCTCCTGCTTCCAGACAWTTCACAACCTAGATTACAAGGGTTGGATTTGCACTAACTAAGTTTCAATATGTCCAAATTGTGTTTAGTTTTTAAAATTCTAATTGAATATTGTATGTGTACGTATATTACTGTAAATGTTGATCACATTCCATGTGTATGATCATGTATTTTGATGCAGTGAATGTTAATATTGTGAAACTATGTCATACATTTTTTACCTCCTGTTTCAGGAAGTGATGTAACTGAGTACTGCCCCTATATATACAGTTGAAGTCGGAAGTTTACATACACCTTAGTCAAATACATTTAAACTCAGTTTTTCACAATTCCTGACATTTAATCCAAGTAARAATTCCCTGTCTGAGGTCAGTTAGGATCACCACCTTATTTTAAGAATGTGAAATGTCAGAATAACAGTAGAACGAATGATTTATTTCAGCTTTTATATTTTTCATCACATTCCCAGTGGGTCAGAAGTTTACATACACTCAATTAGTACTTGGTAGCATTGYCTTTAAATTGATTCACTTTGTCAAACGTTTAAGGTAGCCTTCCACAAGCTTCCCACAATAGGTTGGGTGAATTTTGGCCCATTCCTCCTGACAGAGCTGGTGTAACTGAGTCAGGTTTGTAGGCCTCCTTGCTCGCACACGCTTTTTCAGTTCTGCCCACAAATTTTCTATAGGATTGAGATCAGGGCTTTGTGATGGCCACTCCAATACCTTGACTTTGTTGTCCTTAAGCCAGTTTGCCACAACTTTGGCAGTATGTTTGTGGTCATTGTCCATTTGGAAGACCAATTTGCGACCAAGCTTTAACTTCCTGACTGATGTCTTGAGATGTTGCTTCAATATATCCACATACATTTCTTCCCTCATGATGTCATCTATTTTGTGAAGTGCACCAGTCCCTCCTGCAGCAAAGCACCCCCACAACATCCCAACCGTGCTTCACAAGGTCCTTTGCTGTTGTTCTGGGATTGATTTGCACTTTTCGCACCAAAGTACGTTCATCTCTAGGAGACAGAATGTGTCTCCTTCCTGAGCGGTATGATGGCTGTGTGGTCCCATGGTGTTTATACTTGCGTACTATTGTTTGTACAGATGAACGTGGTACCTTCAGGCATTTGGAAATTGCTTCCAAGGATGAACCAGACTTGTGGAGGTCTACAATTTTTTGCTGTGTCTGAGGTAGCGGTCCTGCTGCTGGGTTGTTGCCCTCCTACGGCCTCCTCCACGTCTCCTGATGTACTGGCCTGTCTCCTGGTAGCGCCTCCATGCTCTGGACACTACGCTGACAGACACAGCAAACCTTCTTGCCACAGCTCGCATTGATGTGCCATCCTGGATGAGCTGCACTACCTGAGCCACTTGTGTGGGTTGTAGACTCCGTCTCATGCTACCACTAGAGTGAAAGCACCGCCAGCATTCAAAAGTGGCCAAAACATAGGAACTGAGAAGTGGTCTGTGGTCACCACCTGCAGAACCACTCCTTTATTGGGGGTGTCTTGCTAATTGCCTATAATTTCCACCTTTTTTCTATTCCATTTGCACAACAGCATGTGAAATTTATTGTCAATCAGTGTTGCTTCCTAAGTGGACAGTTTGATTTCACAGAAGTGTGATTGACTTGGAGTTACATTGTGTTGTTTAAGTGTTCCCTTTATTTTTTTGAGCAGTGTACATTGTGACATTTAAACTGTATTTTTGTTTACATTTGCAAACATAGGTTTACATATAACCAATTGTATACAAGGATGTACCCTTATTCTCTTGGGACATTCATTGGGTCCTCTTCATCTGCAGACAGGGTTTAACAGCTCTGTATCTGAGATCAGAAAACATCACAAAGAAACAGKCTTCATTATGCTCAAATTAGACAGCACTGAATATTATGTTGCTATATCTTTCTGTCCTCATAGTTTCCCTCGCTAGGGACTCGAAATGGAGAATATTTTCAATACTTTATTTAAATAGACAAGTCAGTTAAGAACAACTTCTTATTTTACAATGACGGCCTACCTCAGCCAAACCCTCCCCTAACCCGGACAATGCTGGGCCAATTGTGCGCACAATTTCAAACCTCTTTGGGCGCATGAACTGCTAGCGGGACACCTACAACAACATCCGGTGAAATTGCAGAGCGTGAAATTCAAAATACAAAAATTGTAATATTAAACATTCATGAAAATACATCAATCATTTAAAAGTTTAACTTCTTGTTAATCCAACCGCGTTGTCAGATTTCAGAAAGCGCCCCACACCAAAATATTTTTCAACCAGCACAGGCGTCACAAAATCACAAATAGCGATTAAATAAATCACTTACCTTTGAAGATCTTCCTCTGTTTGCAATCCCAAGGGTCCCAGCTACACAATGAATGATAGTTTTGTTCGATAACGTCCTTCTTTATATCCAAAAAAGTCAGTTTAGTTGGCGCCAATGATCTCAGTAATCCACTCGTTCAACATGCACACAAACAAATCCAAAAAGTTACCGGTAAAGATCGTCCAAACAACTCAAACGCTGTTTCTAATTAATCCTCAGGTACTCTAATATCTACATAAATGATCATATTTAAGAGGGAGAATAGTATGTTCAWTAGGGAAGATAATTAACAAAGAGCGCACACCTCATTCACGCGCCAACAAGACTRCTTTCTAATGAGAGACACCTTGTAGTTTTTCCAACTACTTGCTAATTTAAAAAAAAACAAGCCWAAAACCCTTTCTAAAGACTGTTGCAATCTGGGTCCTATCTATTTGTATTTAGCCCATAGCCTAGCACTGAAATGGCCTGTGAACTAAAAAAAAGACATTTCCGGATGGATTTTCCTCGGGTTTCTGCCTGCCATATCAGTTCTGTTATACTCACAGACATTATTTTAACAGTGTTTTCTATCCAATGCTACCAAGTATATGCAAATCCTAGCTTCTGGGACTGAGTAACAGGCAGTTTACTTTGGGCACGTCAGTCATCTGAAAATCCAAACAAAAAACCAGTCTCCAAAACAGGTTAATTAATTTAGATAGCTATACAGTTTGTAAAGTTAGGTAGCTAGGTACAGTTGAAGTGGAAGTTTACATAAACGAGTTTTAATGACTCCAACCTAAGTGTATCAACCACTCCACAAATTTCTTGTTAACAAACTATAGTTTTGGCAAGTCGTTTAGGACATCTACTTTGTGCATGAAAAGTTGTTTTTCCAAGAATTGTTTACAGACAGATTATTTCACTTATAATTCACTGTATCACAATTCCAGTGGGTCAGAAGTTTACATACACTAAGTTGACTGTGTCTTTAAACATCTTGGAAAATTCCATAAAATGATGTCATGGCTTAAGAAGCTTCTGATAGGCTAATTGACATCATTTGAGCCAATTGGAGGTGTACTTGTGGATGTATTTCAAGGCCTACCTTCAAACTCAATGCCTCTTTGCTTAACATCATGGGAAAATCAAAAGAAATCAGCCAAGTCCTCTGAATTATTTTTTTAGACCTCCACAAGTCTGGTTCATCCTTGGGAGCAATTTCAAAATGCCTGAAGGTACCACGTTCATGTGTACAAACAATAGTACAAAAGTATAAACACCATGGGACCACACAGCCGTCATAGAATGCGTCTCCTTCCTGAGTGTGTCTCCTAGAGATGAACGTACTTTGTTGTGAAAAGTGCAAATCAATCCCAGAACAACATGCTGGAGGAAGCAGGTACAAAAGTATCTATATCCACAGTAAAACAAGTCCTATATTGAACAACTAACTGAATGACCACTCTGCAAGGAAGAAGTCACTGCTAAATAATGCCATAAAAAGCCAGACTACGGTTTGCAACTGCACATGGGGACAAAGATCATACTTTTTGGAGAAATGTCCTTTGGTCTGATGAAACAAAAATAGAACTGTTTGGCCATAATGACCATCGTTATGTTTGGAGAAAAGGGGGATGCTTGCAAGCCGAAGAACACCATCCCAACTGTGAAGCACGGGGTGGCAGCCTCATGTTGTGGGGGTGCTTTGCTGCAGGAGGGACTGGTGCACTTCACAAAATAATGACATCATGAGGCAGGAAAATTATGTGATTTATTGAAGCAACATCTCAAGACATAGATCAGGAAGTTAAAGCTTGGTCGCAAATGGGTCTTCCAAATGGACAATGACCACAAGCATACTTCCAAAGTTGTGGCAAAATGGCTTAAGGACAACAAAGTCAAGGTATTGGAGTGGCCATTACAAAGCCCTGACCCCAAACTATAGAAAATTTGTGGGCARAATTGAAAAGGTGTGTGCGAGCAAGGTGGCCTACAAACCTGACTCAGTTACACCAGCAAAATCCAGCCAACTTATTGAGGAAAGCTTGTGAAAGGCTACCTGAAATGTTTGACCTAAGTGAAACAATTTAAAGGCAATGCTACCAAATACTAATTGAGYGTATGTAAACTTCTGACCCACTGGGATTGTGATGAAAGAAATAAAAGCTGAAATAGATCCTTCTCTCCACTATTATTCTGACATCTCACATTCTTAAAATGAAKTGGTGATCCTAACTGACCTAAGACAGGGAATTTTTACTATGATTAAATGTCAGGAAGTGTGAAAAACTGAGTTTAAATGTATTTGACTAAGGTRTATGTAAACTTCCGACTTCAACTGTAAGATTAAGTTAGATGTTCATTTGAGTTAGCCTGCACACAAACGTTAAGTTACAGTAGCTATTTTACCCCCGACATAGGACACCCCCTTTCTTCAGACACTCCCTAGTGGTTGGAGGACTAAATCGCCTCAAACTCAAAACTGGAWAATAACGGTAAGTTTTGCGACTAAATACACCCTTTAGCTAGCTGACCACCAATTGTCATTACAATTTGTCAGTTMCGTTAGATTATGGAAGTTTTCATAAAAGTTACATATGTAGTCGTTTTGTGGGACACGCTGTATATTGTAAAATTTGACTGCACTAACAGACCACACATAATTTAATATGTGTGGTCTGTAAGTGCAGTTTTTAACCTATGACTTATAGCTAACGGATTTGCTAATGTTGCTAGCTTAGTTGCTAAATGTTGATAGAACTGCTTAGTGACCAAAAAGGAAAGAAATTGTGAGTATTAGATTATACGAAAACAGATGAATGTTGTCARGCTTTACCGTATCAAAATTGTAGTCATCTGACAGGGGTGTTTTGCGCAATCTGCAAAAATTTATTTTTTACTTTGAACCATGATCTTTTTTACATCTATCACTGCCCTTATGAAAAAAGATTGCAGTCAGAGTGCAGTATAACTGCAGTACAATTCAGTATAACTTCAGTTAGAGTGCAGTTTAACCTTTTGAGTTTGTATGGTTAGGGATTGACTCGGGCGTCATGAAAATGGATTCGGTCGGGTGAACATGCTGAACAACAAGTGGCTAAATGATGGCTTTATGGAACTTTTCAGTCATTTATTGTCGAACTGGGAATCCTGGGAGTGCCTTCTGATGAAGTTATTCGAAGGTAAGTGCATATTTATAGTGTTTTTGTAGCTTCTTGTTGACGCCAAAATGGCGACTATTTCTTTGGCTGGATGTGCTCTGAGCGCCGTTCTCAGATTATTATTTTTCCGTAAAGTTTATTTTGAAATCTGACACAGCGGTTGCATAGAGGATAAGTTTATCTTAATTTGTGAATAACACTTGCATCTTTTATCAATGTTTATTATGAGTATTTCTCGCAAATCACCGGATGTTTTGGAATCAAAACATTACTGCACGTACGCACCAATGTAAACTGCGATTTTTTAAAAATATATATATGCAACATTATCGAACAAAACATAAATGTATTGTGTAACATGATGTCATATGACTCATCTGATGAAGATGTTCAAAGGTTAGTGATTCATTTTATCTCTATTTGTGGTTTTGTGAAAGCTATATTTGCTGTGAAAAAATGTCTGTGCTTTTTTGGATTTGGTGGTGAGCTAACATAAATATATGTTGTGTTTTCGCTGTAAAACATTTTAAAAAATCGGACACGTTGGCTTTATTCACAAGATGTTTATCTTTCATTTGCTGTATTGGACTTGTTAATGTGTGAAAGTTAAATATTTCTAAAAAAGATTTTTGAATTTCGCGGCC
>NC_036860.1:39734895-39737208 GCF_002910315.2 Salvelinus sp. IW2-2015 | reverse complement strand
AAAAGTTTCGTTACAGGTCGTAGAAACAAGTCAAATGATGTATGCAATCCATATTTAGGATGTGTTTAACATTAATCATCAATAAGGATCCAACCGGAGAATTTCATTGTCTGAGGAAAGAGCATTGGAACGAGAGCACTCTCTCTCGCTCGCGCGCAAAATGAGACTGAGAATTTCTGAAGACCACTCAGTAAAATAGCTCCTGAGCCCCTCCTTTATAGTATAATCATATAACCAAAATCTAAAGACGGTGACATCTACTGGAAGCCCTAGGAAGTGTTTGCTTATCCATAACTATATGGGTTATCATTTGGCACTGTTTTTAAAATCGAGTTCTCACTTCCTGTTTGGAAGTCTTCTCAGGTTTTTGTCTGCGAGTTCTGTGAGTTCTGTTCTACTTAAAGAAAGTCAAGAGGAAGCAGTGGTGTGAGGTGGATATGTTCCATACCATGAAGGACTGCGGGGCAGGGATGGCTATCCGCCAGGCTGCCAAGGATTGGCATCTTTTGTACTTTAGGAGATTACCAGGTGTATGTGAATTTTATCTGCTAATAACAGTTTTCTTTTCTTATTCTCCAAGGTGCATGGTGTACCTCAGCAGACTCTGGTGGACAGGCTGAGTGGCCGGGTGACCCGTGGTTGTCGCAATGGACCACCCACATTTCTTGCATCAGAGGATGAAAATTCKCTGGTGCAGTACTGTATCTACTGGGCCAGCCATGGGTTCCCCTTCACCAGACAGAAGCTGATGAAATACGCAGACAAAATATTCAGGTATTTGGTGTTCTATGTGTTTATGTAGAATGCYGGACTAACTGTTCTCAATGTGGGTGATGTAAATGTGGCTGTGCATGGTGATGCCAAAATAAACATTTTCATCCTGGATGGACAATTTTATATTCAAATTAAATCAAATCAAAATGTATTTGTCATGTGCGTCGAATACAACAGGTGTWGACCTTAGTGAAATGCTTACTTACAGGCTCTAACCAATAGTGCAAAAAAGGTATTAGGTGAACAATAGGTAGGTATAGAAATAAAACAAAAGTAAAAAGACAGGCTATAAAAGTAGCGAGGCTACATACAGGCTCCGGTTAGTCAGGCTGATTGAGGTAGTATGTACATGTAGATATGGTTAAAGTGACTATGCATATATGATGAACCGAAAGTAGCAGTACCGTAAAAGAGGGTGGGACACAATGCAGATAGTCCGGGTAGCCATTTGATTACCTGTTATCTTATCTTATGGCTTGGGGGTAAACACTGTTGAGAAGCCTTTTTGTCCTAGACTTGGCACTCCGGTACCGCTTGTCATGTGGTAGTAGAGAGAACAGCCTATGACTGGGGTAGCTGGGGTCTTTGACAATTTTTAGGGCCTTCCTCTGACACCGCCTGGTGTAGAGGTCCTGGATGGCAGGCAGCTTAGCCCCAGTGATGTACTGTACCGTACGCAWTACCCTCTGTAGTGCCTTGCGGTCGGAGGCCGAGCAATTGCCGTACCAGGCAGTGATGCAACCAGTCAGGATGCTCTCGATGTAGCAGCTGTAGAACCTTTTGAGGATCTCAGGACCAATGCCAATTATTTTTAGTTTCCTGAGGGGGAATAGGCTTTGTCGTGCCCTCTTCTTGACTGTCTTGGTGTGTTTGGACCATTCTAGTTTGTTGTTGATGTGGACACCAAGGAACTTGAAGCTCTCAACCTCCTCCACTACAGCCCCGTCGATGAGAATGGGGGCGTGCTCGGTCCTCCTTTTCCTATAGTTCACAATCATCTCCTAAGTCTTGGTTACGTTGAGGGATAGGTTGTTAATCTGGCACCACCCGGGCCAGGTCTCTGACCTGCTCTCTATAGGCTGTCTCGTCGTTGTYGGTGATCAGGCCTACCACTGTTGTGTCGTCTGCAAACTTAATGATGGTGTTGGAGTCGTCTGAGCACGCACCCCTGGGGAGCTCCAGTGTTGAGGATCAGCATGGCAGATGTGTTGCTACCTACCCTCACCACCTGGGGGTGGCCCGTCAGGTAGTCCAGGATCCAGTTGCAGAGGGAGGTGTTTAGTCCCAGGATTCTTAGCTTGGTGATGAGCTTTGAGGGTAATATAGTGTTGAACGCTGAGCTGTAATCAATGAATAGCATTCTCACATAAGTGTTCCTTTAGTCCAGGTGGGAAATGGCAGTGTGGAGTGCAATAGAGATTGCATCATCTGTGGATCTGTTTGGGCAGTATGCAAATTGGAGTGGGTCTAGGGGTTTCTGGGATAATGGTGTTGATGTGAGCCATTACCAGCCTTTCAAAGCACTTCATGGCTACGGAC